>NC_084621.1:24921371-24993871 GCF_033978795.1 Nerophis ophidion | reverse complement strand
TTCTAGCGCTCTTAACCTTCCTTTTGTTTTCCCTTCTCGGTTGCTCGCAGCATTTGCGCTCACACACCGGCTGCTGTTTGTCGATTCGTGTCCCCACCTGCTGCCGCCACTAAACACGCACCCTTTCTTATACCCGTCTCGCCCCGCCACTCCTTGCGGTCTCTTCTTAGCCCCCCTTGCCCTCCTTTTTGTTTTACCTTCCCCTCGCTCGCAGCGTTTGAGCTCACACACCGGCTGCTGTTTGTCGATTCGTGTCCCCACCTGCTGCCGCCACTAAACACGCACCCTTTCTTATACCCGTCTCGCGCCGCCACTCCTTGCGGTCTGTTCCTAGCGCTCATTGCCTTCCTTTTGTTTTCCCTTCTCGGTTGCTCGCAGCATTTGAGCTCTCACACCGGTTGCTGTTTGTCGCTTCATGTCCCCACCTGCTGCCGCCACTAAACACGCACCCTTTCTCATACCCGTCTCGCCCCGCCACTCCTTGGGGTCTGTTTCTAGCGCTCTTAACCTTCCTTTTGTTTTCCCTTCTCGGTTGCTCGCAGCATTTGCGCTCACACACCGGCTGCTGTTTGTCGATTCGTGTCCCCACCTGCTGCCGCCACTAAACACGCACCCTTTCTTATACCCGTCTCGCCCCGCCACTCCTTGCGGTCTCTTCTTAGCCCCCCTTGCCCTCCTTTTTGTTTTACCTTCCCCTCGCTCGCAGCGTTTGAGCTCACACACCGGCTGCTGTTTGTCGATTCGTGTCCCCACCTGCTGCTGCCACTAAACACGCACCCTTTCTTATACCCGTCTCGCCCCGCCACTCCTTGCGGTCTGTTCCTAGCGCTCCTTGCCTTCTTTTTGTTTTCCCTTCTCGGTTGCTCGCAGCGCTTGAGCTCACTCACCGGCTGCTGTTTGTCGATTCGTGTCCCCACCTGCTGCTGCCACTAAACACGCACCCTTTCTTATACCCGTCTCGCCCCGCCATTCCTTGCGATTTGTTCCTAGCGCTCCTTGCCTTCCTTTTGTTTCCCCTTCTCGGTTGCTTGCAGCGTTTGAGCTCACACACCGGCTGCTGTTTGTCGATTCGTGTCCCCACCTGCTGCCGCCACTAAACACGCACCCTTTCCTATACCTGTATTGCCCCGCCACTCCTTGCGGTCTGTTCCTAGCGCTCTTTGCCCTCCTTTTGTTTTCCCTTCTAGGTTGCTCGCAGCGTTTGAGCTCACACACCGGCTGCTGTTTGTCGATTCGTGTCCCCACCTGCTGCCGCCACTAAACACGCACCCTTTCTTATACCCGTCTCGCCCCGCCACTCCTTGCGGTCTCTTCTTAGCCCCCCTTGCCCTCCTTTTTGTTTTACCTTCCCCTCGCTCGCAGCGTTTGAGCTCACACACCGGCTGCTGTTTGTCGATTCGTGTCCCCACCTGCTGCTGCCACTAAACACGCACCATTTCTTATACCCGTCTCGCCCCGCCACTCCTTGCGGTCTGTTCCTAGCGCTCCTTGCCTTCTTTTTGTTTTCCCTTCTCGGTTGCTCGCAGCGCTTGAGCTCACTCACTGGCTGCTGTTTGTCCATTCGTGTCCCCACCTGCTGCTGCCACTAAACACGCACCCTTTCTTATACCCGTCTCGCCCCGCCATTCCTTGCGATTTGTTCCTAGCGCTCCTTGCCTTCCTTTTGTTTCCCCTTCTCGGTTGCTTGCAGCGTTTGAGCTCACACACCGGCTGCTGTTTGTCGATTCGTGTCCCCACCTGCTGCCGCCACTAAACACGCACCCGTTCCTATACCCGTATTGCCCCGCCACTCCTTGCGGTCTGTTCTTAGCGCTCTTTGCCCTCCTTTTGTTTTACCTTCTCCTTGCTCGCAGCGTTTGAGCTCACACACCGGCTGCTGTTTGTCGATTCGTGTCCCCACCTGCTGCTGCCACTAAACACGCACCCTTTCTTATACCCGTGTCGCTCCGCCACTCCTTGCGGTTTGTTCCTAGCGCTCCTTGCCTTCCTTTTGTTTTACCTTCTCGTTGCTTGCAGCGTTTGAGCTCACACACCGGCTGCTGTTTGTCGATTCGTGTCCCCACCTGCTGCCGCCACTAAACGCGCACCCTTTCTCATACCCATCTCGCCCCGCCACTCCTTGCGGTTTGTTCCTAGCTATCCTTGCCTTCCTTATGTTTTCCCTTCTCGGTTGCTCGCAGCATTTGAGCTCACACACTGGCTGCTGTTAGTCGAATGGTGTCTCTACCTGCTGCCGCCACTAAACACGCAGCCTTTCCTATACCCGTCTCGCGCCGCCACTCCTTGCGGTCTGTTCCTAGCGCTCATTGCCTTCCTTTTGTTTTCCCTTCTCGGTTGCTCGCAGCATTTGAGCTCTCACACCGGTTGCTGTTTGTCGCTTCATGTCCCCACCTGCTGCCGCCACTAAACACGCACCCTTTCTCATACCCGTCTCGCCCCGCCACTCCTTGGGGTATGTTTCTAGCGCTCTTTGCCTTCCTTTTGTTTTCCCTTCTCGGTTGCTCGCAGCATTTGAGCTCACATACCGGCTGCTGTTTGTCGATTCGTGTCCCCACCTGCTGCCGCCACTAAACACGCACTCTTTCCTATACCTGTATTGCCCCGCCACTCCTTGCGGTCTGTTCCTAGCGCTCTTTGCCCTCCTTTTGTTTTACCTTCTCCTTGCTCGCAGCGTTTAAGCTCACACACCGGCTGCTGTTTGTCGATTCGTGTCCCCACCTGCTGCCGCTACTAAACACGCACCCTTTCCAATACCTGTATTGCCCCGCCACTCCTTGCGGTCTGTTCCTAGCGCTCTTTGCCCTCCTTTTGTTTTACCTTCTCCTTGCTCGCAGCGTTTGAGCTCACACACCGGCTGCTGTTTGTCGATTCGTGTCCCCACCTGCTGCCGCCACTAAACACGCACCCTTTCTTATACCCGTTTCGCCCCGCCACTCTTTGCGGTATCTTCTTAGCGCCCCTTGCCCTCCTTTTTGTTTTACCTTCCCCTCGCTCGCAGCGTTTGAGCTCACACACCGGCTGCTGTTTGTCGATTCGTGTCCCCACCTGCTGCTGCCACTAAACACGCACCCTTTCTTATACCCGTCTCGCCCCGCCATTCCTTGCGATTTGTTCCTAGCGCTCCTTGCCTTCCTTTTGTTTCCCCTTCTCGTTGCTTGCAGCGTTTGAGCTCACACACCGGCTGCTGTTTGTCGATTCGTGTCCCCACCTGCTGGCGCCACTAAACAGGCACCCGTTCCTATACCCGTATTGCCCCGCCACTCCTTGCGGTCTGTTCCTAGCGCTCTTTGCCCTCCTTTTGTTTTACCTTCTCCTTGCTCGCAGCGTTTGAGCTCACACACCGGCTGCTGTTTGTCGATTCGTGTCCCCACCTGCTGCTGCCACTAAACACGCACCCTTTCTTATACCCATCTCGCTCCGCCACTCCTTGCGGTTTGTTCCTAGCGCTCCTTGCCTTCCTTTTGTTTTACCTTCTCGTTGCTTGCAGCGTTTGAGCTCACACACCGGCTGCTTTTTGTCGATTCGTGTCCCCACCTGCTCCCGCCACTAAACACGCACCCTTTCTCAAACCAGTTTCGCCCCGCCACTCCTTGTGGTCTGTTCCTAGCGCTCTTTGCCCTCCTTTTTTTTTACCTTCTCCTTGCTAGCAGCGTTTGAGCTCACACACCGGCTGCTGTTTGTCGATTCGTGTCCCCACCTGCTGCCGCCACTAAACACGCACCCTTTCTCAAACCCGACTCGCCCCGCCACTCCTTGCCGTCTGTTCCTAGCGCTCCTTGCCTTCCTTTTGTTTTACCTTCTCGGTTGCTCGCAGCATTTGAGCTCACACACCGGCTGCTGTTTGTCGATTCGTGTCCCCACCTGCTGCCGCCACTAAACACGCACCCTTTCTTATACCGGTCTCGCCCCGCCACTCCTTGCGGTCTGTTCCCAGCGCTTTTCGCCCTCCTTTTGTTTTACCTTCTCCTTATTTGCAGCGTTTGAGCTCACACGCCGGCTGCTGTTTGTCGATTCGTGTCCCCACCTGCTGCCGCCACTAAACACACACCCTTTCTCATACCCGTCTCGCCCCGCCAGTCCTTGTCGAGATCTTGTTCACTACACCCGACCCTTTAGTTGTTCGTCACTGGCGACTGTTAGGTTTTCAACTCGACAGCCACATGCGGACTTTTTAGCGCCGCCCTGGTGGCTCCATGGACCTTTTTCAAAAAGGTACGGAAATAGACAAAAAAAAATGGGGTGAAAAATGTGTATTTTGTTGTAATATGGTTTCTGTTTGAGGACAAACACGACACAAACCAGTGGCCTAGTGGGTAGAGTGTCCACCCTGAGAGCGGTAGATTGAGTTCAAACCCCGGCCGAGTCATACCAAAGACTACAAAAATGGGAGCCATTACATCCCTGCTTGGCACTCAGCATCAGGGTTGGATTTGAGAGTTAAAACACCAAAAATGATTCCCGGGCGCGGCCACTGCTGCTGCTCACTGCTCCCCTCACCTCCCAAGGGTTTGATCAAGGATGATGGGTGAAATGCAGAGAATAATTTCGTCACAACTAGTGTGTGTGTGTGACAATCATTGGTACCTTAACTTAACTTAATTGTTAGAAAGCCCACTGTTGATTATGTTTGTGTTCCCTGATGAGAGTATTTGCCGAGCGCCGTTTTGTCCTACTAATTTCAGCGGCCCTTGAACTCACCGCTGTGTGGACTGGGACTCGACAGTTTGTTTACATGTGCAACTTTCTCCGACGCTGCCACAGAAGATTTATACTAACAATTTAGGGCTGCCTGGACCTTTTTCAGAAATGTGTAAAAATGGAAAAAGATGAAGAAAAAATATTTATTTTTGGTTTTTAATATATTTTCTGTAGGAGGACAAACATGACACAAACCTTCCTAATTGTTAGAAAAAAAAACACTGTTGATACGAAACATGCTTCACTGATGCGAGTATTTGGCAAGCACCGTTTTTTTCCTACTAATTACAACGATCCTTGAACTCACCGTAGTTTGTTTACATGTACAACTTTCTCCGACGCTGCCGAAGAAGGACGTGTTTTAGGCCACTCACTCATTTTGTCCACCAAACGTTTTATGCTGTGCCTGAATGCACAAAGGTCAGCTTTGTTGTATTTATTGACATCTGTATGTAATTTTTGTAGTATTGACTAGATAGGCTCTTATATTTGGGATCGTTACAGTCAATATCTGAGTAGTCCTACCTTTTAATTTACATTCAGGGCCACCAGCTTGATGTTAGCGGTGAGCTAGTGTATCCTCCTACGGTGTGTAGTGATGCATGTTTAGCTATTCCTTGTCCTGCAGGGATGATACTTGTTGGAAACGTACTTTATTTGTCACCATGGAGGTGAGGATTACTGATTTAGAAGTAGCTAAAACACTACCGACTGGGGACAGAAGTTAGCCGCGAGCTAGCTACCCATGTTTTAAAACACCTCTCGTAGAGCACCATTTCAGTGTTATAACTTCACATTTGTCGTTAGTTTTTAGACCAAAATGCGTCCGTTCTCCCTTTTCTGTCTACACACTGTGTCTGCTTGTAAGTACTCTGTGTGTGCGCACTGCCGAAGATGCTCGTAAAACCAGCAATGTCACGATACCCTGACGGTATGCAGTCATGCCTGTAACAAAAAAACAAAAAGGTACCGATATTTTTCAGATGCAGTATAGTACCATTTTAAATTCATTAGTACGATGGTACTTTTTTAGTACCTATGTACCATACATCCCAAATAAGATTTGTACCCTTCTTTATGATAGAAATAGTGGAGGTTGAATGTCCCATAAAAAGAGGATTATTATTGTAAAAAAAAAAAAAAAGGGTATTAATTTTTTTTTAAATTTACTGTAATGAACTGTAAAAACAACGATTGGATATTTTATGGTAACAAAATGCTGGGGTTTTACGCAAATAAAAAAAACCAAATTTGCATCTCAGTTGTGGGATTTTTACTGTAAAAATAAAAGTGGTGGTGTTTTTCTTTATTTATTTATTTACTTTCTTATTTATTTATTTGACTTAATTTTATTATTTTATTATTAATGCACTGTAAAAACGACCATACATTTGCGGTAAAAAAAAACAAACAAAAAAACTGGCATCTCAGTCATCACAATTTTACTGTAAATATAACAGCAGTTGAGTCTTTCCTTTTACAACAAATGCCAATTTTACAGTTAAAAACTAAACAAAACTGCCAGCGCAGTTGCCAAAATTTTACTGGAAAAACCAATGCTACCTCTTTTCAGTAATGCAATGTAAAAACGACCGTCAATTTACAGTTAAAAAAAACCCCAACTGTCATCTAAGTTGCCAGAATTTTATCGTGGGTAGTACTGTTTTTTCAATTTACAGTAATGTACTGTAAAAAACAACGATTGGATATTTTACGGTAACAAAAAACTGGCATTTTACGCAAAAAACCCCCTCAAACTTGCATCTCGTTTGCCCGAATTTTACTGTGAAAATAAAAGTGGTGCTCTTTTTCTTTCATAATTTCTTATTTTCTTTCTTTCTTTATTTACTTATTTATTTTTCTTTATTTTTACATTAATGCACTGTAAAAACTACCGGACATTTGCGGTAAAAAAAAATTAAAAATAAATAACCGGCATCTCAGTCATCACAATTTTATTGTAAATATAACAGCAGTTGAGTCTTTACATTTACAGCAAATGCCAATTTTATAGTAAAAAAAAAACTGGCAGCGCAGTTGCGAACATTTTATTGCAAAAAACAATGGCACTGCTTTTCTGCAAAAACAACGGCCGAGAAACCAACAAGTAAACATAGATCAATTATACACTATATTGCCAAAAGTATTTGGACACCCATCCAAATGATCAGAATCAGGTGTCCTAATCACTGGATTTCCAAGGTGGGACTGTCATAGGATGTGCAACAAATCCAGTTGTGAAATTTCCTCGCTCCTAAGTATTCCAAAGCTGCGGGCGTCATTATAAGAAAAGTGAAGAGTTTGCGAACAACAGCAACTCAGCCACCAAGTGGTAGCCAACTAGACTGACAGAGAGGGTCAGCAGATGTTGATGCAAGGAGACTTTCTGGACAGTCAGTTGCTACAGAGCTCCAAACTTCATGTGACTTTCCAATTAGCCCACGTACAGTACGCAGAGAGCTTCATGGAATGGGTTTCCATGGCCGAGCAGCTGCATCTAAGCCATACATCACCAAGTCCAATGCAAAGCGTTGGATGCAGTTGTTTAGAGCAGTGGTCCCCAACCTTTTTGTATCCGCGGACCGGTCAACGCACAATAATTAGTCCCGCGGCCCGGCGGTGGGGGCGGGAGGTCCTTTTTTTTTTTTTTTTCTTTTGTCATGAAAAAGGGAGGTTTTTGTCATGAAAAAGGGAGGTTTTTGTGGTTGGTGCACTAATTGTAAGTGTATATTTTGTTTTTTATGTTGATTTGATAAAGAAAATGATTTAAATAAAAATGTATAAAAAATTATTCTGCGCCACTGGACTCTAGAGCAGTGGAAATCTGATGGACCAGTCTGGGTTTGGATGTTGCCAGGAGAATGATACATTTCGGACTGAATTGTGCCGAGTGTGAAATTTGATGGAGGAGGAATTATGGTGTGGGGTTGTTTTTTTTTTTAGGAGTTGGGCTTGGCCCCTTAGTTGCAGTGAAAGGAACTTTGAATGCTCCAGGTTAGCAAAACATTTTGGACAATTCCATGCTCCCCACCGTCAATTTAAGCTAAAAAAAAAAAAGTAACTTCAGTTGACAGAATTTTCCGTAAAAATTTACAGTAAATTACAGTAATGTAAAAACGATCGTCATTTTACAGTAAAAACCACGAAATGTCTTTCTTTTTTTGCGTAACAGAACATTTTTTTTATTTTTTCATAGCGTGTAAAAATTGACCTAAAAAAAAAACAGGCGAGTCTTGAGGAAAAATAAGACGGTTTCGTCCGTAGGGGGTTTGAAGAGTCAATGACAGAAGGAGGTCTGAGGTCTCCCGCGGCGAGGAGGAGGCGACGCCTGCAGGCGAATCTCAGGGATGGCCGGGCAAAATCTGGAAAGCAAAGGCGGCGGCGGCGAGGACGGACGAGGCCGGGGCGCGTTTGCGGGCTAATGACGGAAAACGCTGCGCCCGCAGGGGGGTCTTCGCAGGATTAGGATGGCCCCTCCGAGCTCTGAGGCCTCCTTAATTGGACGCCGGGTAACAATATGAGGACTTCACAGGGAGAAAAGTAGGTTGGTGCTTTTAGCTCCGACAGGCCAATTACAGCACACAAAGACTTTATGAGGGCACAGGTTTTTATGGAGCACTTCATGAATCATGCATGTGCACTGGGACTCACTGGCAAGACTACGCCGACTGTACGTCTTAGCGTGCACAATACACCTCGTATCACCGCACTAAAAGCTTTTATGTTGCGGAAAGGTACTAAGGTTGTACGGTATATTGATAAAGTACCTAATGAATTGAAATGGGTACTATAATACCTTTGAAAAATACCTGTACTTTTTTTTTTTTTTTCTTTTCTTTGTCATCGCTGGTAACATGAGCCAAGGCGAAACACACACACACAGAGCACTTACAAGCAAAAACAGTGTGGAGACATAAAGACTGAAGCTTTAAGACATAGTTAACGAGCGGCTAACACCCCCCCACAGTGTTTTGTGGCGACAAAGTATGTTTCTGCAGGATGAGGAATAGCTAAACGTGCTTCACTATGCACTGAAGGAGGATAAAATAGCTAACCACTAAGAGCGAGCTCGCGCTCCTGAATGTAAAAAATGGGAGGAGCCATACAAATATTGACTGTAACGTTACCAAGCACTAGAGACGTATATAGTCGATACTACAGTGACTATTTCTATGTTTTTATCATCACAATATACAATATATATATATATATATATATATATATATATATATATATATATATATATATATATATATATATATATATATATTTATTTTTTAATTATTATTTTTTATTATTGTTTATAAAGTCAGGAAATTCATCCTTCATCCCTGGAAAGAGGAGAACTTTAATTATGACCAATGTATGATCCTGTAACTACTTGATATTGAATTGATACCAGAATTTGTAGTATCACCCAAAACTGATGTAAAGTATCATAACAACAGAAGAATAAGTGATTATTACATTTTACCAGAAGTGTTGATAAAACTCGCTAAAATAGAAAGTAAGCATATCTTAACAGTAAATGAAGAAGTTGATTAATAATCCATTTTTTTACAGCTTGTCCCTCATAATTTGAACAAAATAATAGAACGGGGAATGGCACAATAGGTTACTGCATATGTCAGCAGAAAAATTAGGAGCCTTTGTTTGTTTACGTACTACTGAAAGACAAGTTATCTTATATGTTCATTATCTTATTTAATACTGACATTTTTTATTTGATCGCAATAAAAAACTCATTGTAAGACTTTCTGTTAAAACAAAACCTATGATGACATTTTTTGGTTGTCCCCTTTATTAAAAAAGTACCAAGAAGTATTGAAAGACATGAAAGACAACCCTACAACACATTAGTTTGCTGTCTAAAGAAGCACATATAAAGTCCGTTATTGGGGACAATAAAACATGAAAATTGTGAAGTGAATTATATTTATATAGCGCTTTTCTCTGGTGACTCAAAGCGCTTTACATAGCGAAACCCAATATGTTTAAGTTACATTTAAACCGGGGCGGGTGGCACTGGGAGCAGGTGGGTAAAGTATCTTGCCAAAGGACACAACAGAATCGACTAGGATGGTGGAAACGGGAATCGAACCCGGAACCCTCAAGTTGCTGGCACAGCCACTACACCAACCGAGCTATACAGCAAAATGTATTCTTTTAAATAGCATATTTCAACATACTGGAAGTAAGTTGTTTTTTTCCATCCATCATCTTCCGCTTATCCGAGGTCGGGTCGCGGGGGCAACAGCCTAAGCAGGGAAACCCAGACTTCCCTCTCCCCAGCCACTTCGTCTAGCTCTTCCCGGGGGATCCCGAGGCGTTCCCAGGCCAGCCGGGAGACATAGTCTTCCCAACGTGTCCTGGGTCTTCCCCGTGGCCTCCTACCGGTTGGACGTGCCCTAAACACCTCCCTAGGGAGGCGTTCGGGTGGCATCCTGACCAGATGCCCGAACCACCTCATCTGGCTCCTCTCGATGTGAAGGAGCAGCGGCTTTACTTTGTGTTCCTCCCGGATGGCAGAGCTTCTCACCCTATCTCTAAGGGAGAGCCCCGCCACACGGCGGAGGAAACTCATTTCGGCCGCTTGTACCCGTGATCTTATCCTTTCGGTCATGACCCAAAGCTCATGACCATAGGTGAGGATGGGAACGTAGATCGACCGGTAAATTGAGAGCTTTGCCTTCCGGCTCAGCTCCTTCTTCACCACAACGGACCGGTACAACGTCCGCATTACTGAAGACGCCGCACCGATCCGCCTGTTGATCTCACGATCCACTCTTCCCTCACTCGTGAACAAGACTCCTAGGTACTTGAACTCCTCCACTTGGGGCAGGGTCTCCTCCCCAACCCGGAGATGGCACTCCACCCTTTTCCGGGCGAGAACCATGGACTCGGACTTGGAGGTGCTGATTCTCATTCCGGTCGCTTCACACTCGGCTGCGAACCGATCCAGCGAGAGCTGAAGACCCCGGTCAGATGAAGCCATCAGGACCACATCATCTGCAAAAAGCAGAGACCTAATCCTGCGGTTACCAAACCGGAACCCCTCAACGCCTTGACTGCGCCTAGAAATTCTGTCCATAAAAGTTATGAACAGAATCGGTGACAAAGGACAGCCTTGGCGGAGTCCAACCCTCACTGGAAATGTGTTCGACTTACTGCCGGCAATGCGGACCAAGCTCTGGCACTGATCGTACAGGGAACGGACCGCCACAATAAGACAGTCCGATACCCCATACTCTCTGAGCACTCCCCACAGGACTTCCCGAGGGACACGGTCGAATGCCTTCTCCAAGTCCACAAAGCACATGTAGACTGGTTGGGCAAACTCCCATGCACCCTCAAGAACCCTGCCGAGAGTATAGAGCTGGTCCACAGTTCCACGACCAGGTCGAAAACCACACTGTTCCTCCTGAATCCGAGGTTCGACTATCCGACGTAGCCTCCTCTCCAGTACACCTGAATAAACCTCACCGGGAAGGCTGAGGAGTGTGATCCCACGATAGTTGGAACACACCCTCCGGTCCCCCTTCTTAAAGAGAGGGACCACCACCCCGGTCTGCCAATCCAGAGGTACCGCCCCCGATGTCCACGCGATGCTGCAAAGTCTTGTCAACCAAGACAGCCCCACAGCATCCAGAGCCTTAAGGAACTCCGGGCGGATCTCGTCCACCCCTGGGGCCTTGCCACCGAGTAGCTTTTTAACTACCTCAGCGACCTCAGCCCCAGAAATAGGAGAGTCCACCACAGATTCCCCAGGCACTGCTTCCTCATAGGAAGACGTGTTGGCGGGATTGAGGAGGTCTTCGAAGTATTCCTTCCACCTGTCCACAACATCCGCAGTCGAGGTCAGCAGAACACCATCCACACCATACACGGTGTTGATAGTGCACTGCTTCCCCTTCCTGAGGCGGCGGACGGTGGTCCAGAATCGCTTCGAAGCCGTCCGGAAGTCGTTTTCCATAGCTTCCCCGAACTCTTCCCATGTCCGAGTTTTTGCCTCCGCGACCGCTGAAGCTGCACACCGCTTGGCCTGTCGGTACCTGTCCACTGCCTCCGGAGTCCTATGAGCCAAAAGGACCCGATAGGACTCCTTCTTCAGCTTGACGGCATCCCTCACCGCTGGTGTCCACCAAGGGGTTTTAGGATTGCCGCCACGACAGGCACCAACTACCTTGCGGCCACAGCTCCGATCCGCCGCCTCGACAATAGAGGTGCGGAACATGGTCCACTCGGACTCAATGTCCAGCACCTCCCTCGTGACATGTTCAAAGTTCTTCCGGAGGTGGGAATTGAAACTTTGTCTGACAGGAGACTCTGCCAGACGTTCCCAGCAGACCCTCACAATGCGTTTGGGCCTCCCAGGTCTGTCCGGCATCCTCCCCCACCATCGCAGCCAACTCACCACCAGGTGGTGATCGGTAGAAAGCTCCGCCCCTCTCTTCACCCGAGTGTCCATAACATGAGGCCGCAAATCCGATGACACAACTACAAAGTCGATCATGGAACTGCGGCCTAGGGTGTCCTGGTGCCAAGTGCACATATGGACACCCTTATGTTTGAACATGGTGTTCGTTATGGACAAACTGTGACGAGCACAAAAGTCCAATAACAAAACACCACTCGGGTTCAGATCCGGGCGGCCATTCTTCCCAATCACGCCTCTCCAGGTTTCACTGTCGTTGCCAACGTGAGCGTTGAAGTCTCCCAGTAGGACAAGGGAATCACCCGGGGGAGCACTTTCCAGTACTCCCTCGAGTGTACCCAAAAAGGGTGGGTACTCTGAACTGCTGTTTGGTGTATAAGCACAAACAACAGTCAGGACCCGTCCCCCCACCCGAAGGCGGAGGGAGGCTACCCTTTCGTCCACCGGGTTAAACTCCAACGTACAGGCTTTGAGTCGGGGGGAAACAAGAATTGCCACCCCAGCCCGTCGCCTCTCACTGCCGGCAACGCCAGAGTGGAAGAGGGTCCAATAATTCCCATTGAAGGATGTGAATCTTTCAACTCATGATTCAATTCGACTTCCAATTCTTGAAAATGTTATTAATATTTTATAATCATTATATTTTCATTATAACTTATAATAATAACTGTGTGAATTTTTGGTTTTCGCCACCAAAATGCATTTATTTATTCAACTTCTTCTTATTCTCCAGATTTTGGCGCGCTCTATCTTCCATATTTTATACCCGATTCAAACTGTTCCAATGTCAAACTGTTCAACCTATTCGGGAATCGCGGATTTTCCCTTGAAAAATTCAAACAATTCCATGATTTTCCCAGAATTCCCGGTTTTCCCGGGACATTTTTCCCATTTAAATGAATTGGCCATTTAAAAAAAACTTCCACCATTTTCACAGTTTTTCATCTGATTGAAACCGTCCCAACTTCAAACCGCTCAGCCATTTTTCTTAGGACAAAAAACCAAGTTGGTTCAGGATACAGAAATATTTCCGTTTTTCCCCAATTACACGATAATAATAAAATAATAAATAACAATCGTGATTCGGATATTAACAGATGTTTTTTCCAGCACCTGCAAAAAAAACATGTATTACCTGGGACGGTTTAGCTCGGTTGGTAGAGTGGCCGTGCCAGCAACTTGAGGGTTGCAGGTTCGATTCCCGCTTCTGCCATCCTAGTCACTGCCGTTGTGTCCTTGGGCAAGACACTTTACCCACCTGCTCCCAGTGCCACCCACACTGGTTTAAAATGTAACTTAGATATTGGGTTTCATGATGTAAAGCGCTTTGAGTCACTAGAGAAAAAGCGCTATATAAATATAATTCACTTCACTTCACTACATTCCATTTTCCATCCATTTTCTACCGCTTGTCCATTGCTCAATGTATTTATTCATGCTATTGACAGTGTAAAAACATCAACACAATATTTAAACTACACCCTTATTCTCTTGTGTTACACACAATTATTTGATCTCAGCAAAAACAACCACCTACTACTCTTTTAAATCCTTTAAGTCCTCCTGTATCCAGGAAATTAGTCTCTGGGTTTATCAACATTTAAAAAAAGTATCCATCATATATTGACTGATACTACTCTTGGTATCGAAAACTGAGTAAAAATATCGAACTTGGGCAAAGTTTTTAAGGAAGGAAGGCAAGTTTGTTTTTTAAATACCTCCTCCATGCCTCCATGGTTTGATTTTTTTTTTTTTTTTTTTTTTTTTTAAAGGTTGCAGAGGGAGTCGAATTGTAGATGAAGATTGTTTTGGTTTTGGTCTAATTGTCCATTTTAATCATGAAGTCACCTTGCAGAACGGAAAGCTTCTCCGAGATGTTATCCAAATGGTGATTCAGTTCAGAAATAGCCAAAGTCTTGCCGTCTTTTGTCAGGAATGAAGGCAAGTTTGTTTTTAAAATACCTCCTCCATGCTTCGATAGGTTGATTTTCACATTTTCAGACTTTATGGGGATCCCAAAAACCCCCAAAACAGTAAGAAAAGCAGTCTTTTCATAATAAAGCCAGATAAAACTGCCGGATACTGTGTTACAACCAAACATCATTAGATCATAAAAATTCAACATACCAGTGCCCTGTTACAAAAGTAAAATTGACATATTCCAGATTGACATTATGTGTAAAAGTTAATATTTTTTGGTTTAAAGCTTGCAGTGGTAGTCGAATTGTAGATGAAAATAGTTTTGGTTTTGGTCAAATTGCTAATTTTAAACATGAAGTCTCCTCGCGGAGCGGAAGGCTTCTCCGAGATGTTATCCAATTGGTGATTCAGTTCAGAAATAGCCAAAGTCTTGCATTCATTTTTCAGGAATGAAGGCAAGTTTGTTTTTGAAATACCTCCTCCATGCTTTCATTGTTTGATTTTCACATTTTCAGACCTAATGGGGATCCCAAAACAGTAAGAAAAGTAGGCTTTTCATAATAAAGCCAGAAAAAAATGTCGGATACCGTGTTACAAACAAACATTATTAGATCATAAAAATTCTACATACCAGTGCCCTGTTACAAAAGTAAAATTAACATATTCCAGATGGACATTATGTGTAAAAGTTCATATTTTTTTGTTTAAAGCTTGCAGAGGGAGTCGAATTGTAGATGAAGATTTTTTTGGTTTTGGTTTTGGTCTAAATGTCCATTTTAATCCTGAAGTCACCTCGCGGAGCGGAAAGCTTCTCCGAGATGTTACCCAATTGGTTGATCCAGTTCAAAAATGGCCAAAGTCCTCCTTAATTTTTTTAGGAATGAAGGCAAGTTTGTTTTTTAAATACCTCCTCCATGCCTCGATAGGTTGATTTTCACATTTTCAGACCTTATGTGGATCCCAAAAACCCCTAAAACAGTAAGAAAAGTAGGCTTTTCATAATAAAGCCAGATAAAACTGACGCATACTCTGTTACAACCAAACATCATTAGATCATAAAAATTCAACATACCAGTGCCCTGTTACAAAATTAACATTTACATATTCCAGATGGACATTAAGTGTAAAAGTTCTTTTTTTTTTTTTTTTTAAAGCTTGCACAGGGAGTCGAATTGTAGATGAAGATTGTGTTGGTTTTGGTCAAATTGTCCATTTTAATCAAGAAATCACCTCGCGGAGCGGAAATCTTCTCCGAGATGGTATCCAATTGGTTCCTCCAGTTCAAAAATTGCCAAAGTCTTGCCTTCATTTTTTCAGGAATAAAGGCAAGTTTGTTTTTTAAATACCTCTTCCATGCCTCCATTGTTTGACTTTCACATTTTCAGACCTAATGGGGATCCCAAAACAGTAAGAAAAGTAGACTTTTCATAATAAAGCCAGATAAAACTGCCGGATACTGTGTTACAAACAAACATTATTAGATCATAAAAATTCAACATACCAGTACAAAAGTAAAATTGACGTATTCCAGATGGACATTGTGTGAAAGTTCTTTTTTTTTGTTTGTTTGTTTTGTTTAAAGCTTGCAGAGGAAATCAAATTGTAGATGAAAATAGTTTTGGTTTTGGTCTAATTGTCCATTTTAATCATGACGTCACCTTGCAGAGCGGAAAGCTTCTTCGAGATGTTATCCAATTGGACGATTCAGTTCAGAAATAGCCAAAGTCTGGCTTCCACAGCTCTGCTCAAGCCACAAAATGCATTATTAGCATTTTGAGTGGCGTTTTGAAACATATTCATAGGCAGCTGCCAAACATAAAAAGCGCCTGACACATTTCATATTTCACGTAAAGCAGATATTACGGCGTTTTGTTTCATGAGGAATAGCGCGTGGGTGTAGGCGGTCAGCGGACACGATGTGTTGCGGTCAGCGGACACGATGTGTTAGACGAAGATATGCAGCGTGGATATGAGCGGAGCAAAGCAGAGTTCAAGCGAGGAGCAGAGTAAATAATAAACATCTGCGCCATGTATTTGGCGGACGAGCGGCGTTGTGACTCACGCTGCTGACTGCGGCAAATAAATGCAAGGCAAACATTCACAACCTCAAGACATCTTTGCATACGTTCAATGGACGTCTTTTTTAATGATTTTCTCGCCGTAAGGGGCCTACTTATGAGCAACAAACAAGCAAACATAGATCAAATATACACTATATTGCCAAAAGTATTTGGACACCCATCCAAATGATCAGAATCAGGTGTCCTAATCACTTGATTTCCAAGGTGGAACTGTCATAGTATGTGCTACAAATCCAGTCGTGAAATTTCCTCGCTCCTAAGTATTCCAAAGCCAACTGTGGGCGTCATTACAAGAAAAGTGAAGAGTTTGGGAACAACAGCAACTCAGCCACCAAGTGGTAGGCCACCTAAACTGACAGAGGGTCAGCGGATGCTGATGCAGGGAGACTTTCTGCACAGTCAGTTGCTACAGAGCTACAAACTTCATGTGACCTTCCAATTAGCCCACGTACAGTACGCAGAGAGTTTCATGGAATGGGTTTCCATGGCCGAGCAGCTGCATCTAAGCCATACATCACTAAGTCCAATGCAAAGCTTCGGAAGAAGTTGTGTAGAGCACGTCGCCACTGGACTCTACTGCAGTGGAGACTCGTTCTCTGGACTGATGAGTCACGCTTTTCCATCTGGAAATCTGATGGACCAGTCTGGGTTTGGAGGTTGCCAGGAGAACAGTACATTTCGGACGGCATTGTGAAATTTGGTGGAGGAGGAATTATGGTGTGGGGTTGTTTTTTTTCAGGAGTTGGGCTTGGCCCCTTAGTTCCAGTGAAAGGAACTTTGAATGCTCCAGGTTACTAAAACATTTAGGACAATGCCATGCTCCCAACCTTGTTGGAACAGTTTGGAGCGAGCCCCTTCCTCTTCCAACATGACTGTGCACCAGTGCACAAAGCAAGGTCCATAAAGACGTTGATGACAGAGTCTGGTGTGGGTGAACTTGACTGGCCTGCACAGAGTCCTGACCTGAACCTGATAGACCACCTTTGGGATGAATTAGAACGGAGCCTGAGAGCCAGGCCAACACCAATGCGCTTTTGGAAGATTGGTGGACAATTCCTATAAACCAGGGGTCTCAAACTCAGTTTACCTAGGGGCCACTGGATGCAGAAACTGGGTGAGGCTTAATGATGTGCCGTGATGGCATATTGTAAGAGGCTTCTGCAAGACATACTTGATCAACAACCATACAATAGGCGGCGGGGTTGGGGGGGCGGGGGTGTATATTGTAGCCTGGAAGAGTTAGGGCTGCATGGGATTCTGGGTATTTGTTCTGTTGTGTTTATGTTGTGTTACGGTGTGGATGTTCTCCCAAAATGCGTTTGTCATTCTTGTTTGGTGTGGGTTCACAGTGTGGCGCATATATGTAACAGTGCTAAAGTTGTTTATACGTCCACCCTCAGTGTGACCTGTGTGGCTGTTGACCAAGTATGTCGTGCAGTCGCTTGCTGTGTCTACAGAAGCCAAATACAACATGTGACTGGGTTGGTACACTGTTTGTACAGTTTGTAGAGGACGTTAGAGGTAGTGCCTCCACGGTGCCCCCTTAATATTGTTGTTGGGGTGAAATTCTGGAGAACACTTGTCCCTGGAGGGGCACTGAAAATTGAGAGTTTCACGGAAAAATCGAGGGTGTATATGACGCTGTAAAGCGCCATTCATATAAAACTCGCGGGCCGCACCAACATTAAAATTTCATATGAAGGTGCAGGCCACAAAATAACGTGTTTGAGACCCCTGCTATAAACACACGCCGCAACCTTGTGGACAGCCTTCCCAGAAGAGTTTAAACTGTAATAGCTGCAAAAGGTGGAGTGACATCCTATTGAACCCTATGGGTTAGGAATGGGATGGCACTTGGAGTTCATATGTGAGTCAAGGCAGGTGGCCAAAAACCTTTGGCAATATAGTGTAAATTCCGGATGCTCCTGAACACATCATCAGTGATGTAACATGGGGTCTTTACCCAGTCTCTGCAGATCTTGTGTTCAGGTGGCTCCTGTCTTCTTCTTCTTGTTTTACGGCGGGGCACTCAACGTTAAAGGTGCATTACCGCCACCTACTGTATTGGAGTGTGAACCAGAGGTCTCTCCCTCTCATACATACATACATACATATATACCTTCCCATACTAAATCATATTCCATAAACCTGTCTCTTCTGGAAACTTGACCAGAATGTTCTGGTTGCTGCTTAGCACCTCTTTGAGAGTAGCCTCTTTATGTCCATGCCTTCTAACTTCCTCTTAGTTTTCTCAGATGCATGTTTGCATGTTCCTTTGACTATACCTACCCCGTTGGGTGTTTACTTATAAGGTGCAAGGTCTTATCCAGTCTGGTGTGTCCCGATCTACTCTTTAGTGCTCCCCCTTACAGTTCTTCCCAATCTACTCTTTTGTGCTCCCCCTTACAGTTCTTCCCGATCTACTCTTATGTGTTTCCCCTTACAGTTCTTCCCAATCTACTCTTTTGTGCTCCTCCTTACAGTTCTTCCTGATCTACTCTTTTTTTGCTCCCCTTACAGTTCTTCCCGATCTACTCTTTTTGTGCTCCCCCTTACAGTTCTTCCCGATCTACTCTTTTGTGCTCCCCCTTACAGTTATTCCCAATCTACTCTTTTGTGCTTTCCCTTACAATTTTTCTCGATCTACTCTTTTGTGCTCCCCCTTACAGTTCTTTCCGATCTACTCTGTTGTGCTCCCCCTTACAGTTCTTCCTGATTTACTCTTTTTGTGCTCCCCCTTACAGTTCTTCCCGATCTACTCTTTTGTGTTCCCCCCTACAGTTCTTACCGATCTATTCTTTTTGTGCTCCCCGTACAGTTCTTTCGATCTACTCTTTATTTTCTCCCCATTACAGTTCTTCCTGATCTATTATTTTGTGCTCCCCCTTACAGTTCTTCCCGCTCCTACTGTATTCTGTATTGCATGCCTTCCTGTTGTCTAATCCAGAGACAAATATACCATCTTTTTCCCTTGTTTGCTGATGTCATAAAGGACATCCTTTTATACGTTTGATCCACCCCAAGTTACAGTACACGAGCCCACCAAACAAAATATGGAACACTGCTTTGTAAAAATGAATACATGAATGAATAAATACGGTTTTGCTCTGCATCTTTAAAAGTTATTTGAAAGTTTTAAGGGTAATTGTATTTAAAGGTGATTTTACACACTAATATACATGCATATACAACACACAAGGCATGATGGGTAACTATGGCATCAAAACAATTCCTAAATCCGCGGCATTTTTATTTTCAAAACCCATTCAATATATATATATATATATATATATATCTATATATATATATATAGATATATATATATATATATTTTTTTTATTTATTTTTTTTTTAAACATTTAGGGTTCCCTTCAAATTTGCTCATGGGGACCCAGAAGGTTCTGTCATAACAATATTTAAAAAATAATAATGGTAAAAAAATTATATATATATCATTCAGTGTTTAAATCTTTAGATCATCTTTAGGTCTATTGCTCGATATATATATTTATTTAATGTTGTATGCCCCTTTTTGTCAAAACTCTGATTTTTTGTGGCAAAAACACAACACATATATTTCACCGCCCCAAAATAATTCAAAGTAGAATATTTGATGTGAAGTAACTGGAGCCTTAAAAGTAGGTCAATAATTCATAACATTGACTTAAAAAGAAATATTGACAAAAAAAAAAAAGCCTTTCAATATCATTGAGCTTCAAAGGGGCCCCACTCTTAAGTCTATTGATCATCTTCAGAAGCATCTGTCAATTTTTTTTTTCTTAATTTAATTTGTCATGTTTTTTTGTTTGTTTGTTTGTTTTAAGCCATTTTTAATATGACACATACAATATGAACACTTTTTTGCAAAAAATATTTTAAAGCAGAATTGTTGATATGGACTAACTGCAGCCTTTAATAGGTCAATAATGCATAACAATATTCATTTTTATTTTTTGAGCATTGACAGTTTTCTTACAAGAAATAATAAGCAGCCTGCATGGCAGATTTTGCTCAGTGGCCTAGTGGTTAGAGTGTCCGCCCTGAGATCGGTAGGTTGTGAGTTCAAACCCCAGGCCGAGTCATACAAAAGACGATAAAAATGGGACCCGTTACCTCCCTGCTTGGCAGTCAGCATCAAGGGTTGGAAATGGGGGTTAAAAATCGCCAAAAAATGATTGCCGGGCGCGTCCACTGCTGCTGCTCACTGCTCCCCTCACCTCCCAGGGGGTGATCAAGGGTGATGGGTCAAATGCAGAGAATAATTTCGCCTCACCTAGTGTGTGTGTGTGTGTGCGTGTGTGTGACTATTTTTCTTGTTACAATTCACCTGTTTGCTCGTTTAGTCTAACTTTTTAATTTTTAGCTATTTAATATTATTTTAAGAATGTGCCGCGGCCCGTTAAAAGATTAGATGCGGGGCACAAATGGCCTCCGGGCCGCAATTTGGACACCCGTAATATCGTGGGGTTTTTGTGTCTGAAGACTAATAACATAATTTGACGGTAACAGTTCCCTTGGATTGGCTCTGACCAGAAGACAGTAAGTGTTTTTAAAGTGACCAATCAGAAAGTTGCTGGGCCGTCTTCAGTGCTTTTGACGCTATTTTGATGCCATAGATGTGTGCTGACTTCCCAGCATGCTTTGCAGGTTATGTGCACGTAACATAAATTGCACGTCTCAGAAGGCGGGGGGGGGGGGGGGGGGTCTTTCGGTGCATCTTTCACTGCACTGGTCTCACTGGGATGTTTACAGTGTGGCCTTGCCAAGGGCTGTTTGCAAAGGGAGTGAAATTGTAGATGAGGATAGTTTTTGGTCTGCGATGAGGTGGCGACTTGTCCAGGGTGCACCCCGCCTTCCCTCCAATTGTAGCTGAGATAGGCACCAGCGCCCCCCGCAACCGCAAAAAGGACAAGCGGTAGAAAATAGATGGATGGATGGATAGTTTTTGGTTAGGTGGGAGCTAACATAATCCATCTATCCTGAAATGTGTACATCACAATAACATTTATACTAACAATTTAGGGTGGGGGTCAGCAACCCGTGGCTCCCTGGACCACTTTCAGAGATGTGTGAAAATAGAAAAAAGATGAAAAGAAAAACAACTGTTTATAACAAATAGGCTTCACTAATGAGGATTATGCGAGCACCGTTTTGTCCTACTAATTTCAGCGATTCTTGAACTCATCTTAGTTTGTTTACATCTACAACTTTCTCCGACGCTGCCACAGAATGACCTGTTTTGTGCCACTCCTTCTTTGTCTCATTTTGTCCACCAAACATTTTATGCTGTGCGTGAATGCACAAAAGATAACTTAGTAGGCGCGACAGAAAGGCATCCCGGCCTGAGTCTGGCGGTGGAGGTATGTGGGAGCGGGGGGGCCTGCGGACCTGCAGTGAAGCGGGGTGTGCCAGAGCTGGCTTCGAGATCGGCGACAGGTGCATAGATGGCCCACCTTGGCCTGCTTATCTAATCACCTGTTGCTAAGTTAAAGGCAGCAGCTGGGAAGGGGGGGGCAGAAAAATAAATCATTGTTCCAAGACAGTAATTGGTGGTCCGAAGAACCCACACATATATGTGGTTTCGAAGAACCCACACACATATATATATATATATATATATATATATATATATATATATATATATATATATATATATATATATATATATATATATATATATGTATATACAAACCCCGTTTCCATATGAGTTGGGAAATTGTGTTGGATGTAAATATAAACGGAATACAATGATTTGCAAATCATTTTCAACCCATATTCAGTTGAATATGCTACAAAGACAACATATTTGATGTTTAAACTGATAAACATTTTTTGGGGGGGGGCAAGTAATCATTAACTTTAGGATTTGAGGCCAGCAACACATGACAAAGAAGTTGGGAAAGGTGGCAATAAATACTGATAAAGTTGAGGAATGCTCATCAAACACTTATTTGGAACATCCTACAGGTGTGCAGGCTAATTGGGAACAGGTGGGTGCCATGATTGGGTATAAAAGCAGCTTCCATGAAATGCTAAGTAATTCACAGACAAGGATGGGGCGAGGGTCCCCACTTTGTAAGCAAATTGTCGAACAGTTTTACAACAACATTTCTCAACAAGCTATTGCAAGGGATTTATGGATCTTACCATCTACGGTCCGTAAAATCATCAAAAGGTTCAGAGAATCTGGAGAAATCACTGCACGTAAGTGATGATATTATGCACTTTTGATCCCTCAGGCGGTACTGCATCAAAAACTGACAGTGTGTAAAAGATATCACCACATGGGCTTCGGAACACTTCATAAAACCACTGTCAGTAACTACAGTTGGTCGCTACATCTGTAAGTGCAAGTTAAAACTCTACTATGCAAAGCCAAACCCATTTATAAACAGCACCCAGAAACGCCGCTCGCTTTGCTGGGCCTGAGCTCATTTAAGATGGACTGATGTAATGTGAAAAGGTGTTCTGTGGTCTGACGAGTCCACATTTCAAATTATATTTGGAAACTGTGGACGTGGTGTCCTCGGAACAAAAAGGAAAATAACCATCCAATTTATTATAGGCGCAAAGTTGAAAAGCCAGCATCTGTGATGGTATGGGGGTGTATTAGTGCCCAAGGCATGGGTAACTTACACATCTGTGAAGGCACCATTAATGCGAAATCGTCCATACAGGTTTTGGAGCAACATATGTTGTCATCCAAGCAACGTAATCAGCAATTTCAGCAAAACAATGCCAAGCCACGTGTTACAACAGCGTGGCTTCATAGTAAAAGAGTGGGGGTACTTTCCTGGCCCGCCTGCAGTCCAGACCTGTCTCCCATCGAAAATGTGTGGCACATTATGAAGCGTAAATTAGACAGCGGAGACCCCGGACTGTTGAACGACTGAAGCTCTACATAAAACAAGAATGGGAAAGAATTCCACTTTCAAAGCTTCAACAATTAGTTTCCTTGGTTCCCAAACCTTTTTAGAGTGTTGTTAAAAGAAAAGGTGATGTTACACAGTGGTGAACATGCCCTTTCCCAACTACTTTGGCACATGTTGCAGCCATGTTAATTATTATTTGCAAAAAAAAAAAATAAAGATTTCCGTTTATATTTACATCTAACACAATTTCCCAACTCATATGGAAACGGGGTTTGTATATATATATATATATATATATATATATATATTTATATATATACACACACACGCTATGTCGAACACGCAATCGTCTCGCGGGCTCCGGCGTCGGAGCTGTTGCGGAACGTGGGGAAGAAGTATCGTCCTCCCGGGCAGGGCGGGGAGATGTGGGGGGCGTTCGGGATTTTGACTTGAGCGGCGTCTCTAAAAATACTCCTTCAAATTTCTCAATCACAAAGTGTTCTCTCCTTCGCCGCCGTGCTCTCAGCTTCGCAGGCGTGAAGAATTATCAGAAAGAAATAGGCCGCCATGGAAAATGACTGAAACACACACACACACACACACACACACACACACACACACACACACACACACACACACACACACACACACACACACACACACACACAACGTGTTCCTCCACTACCGGCGCACTAATCCTTCTGTGATCTGTCGTTTTGTTTTCTCGCCTTTGGTGCTTGAAGAGGTCCCGGCGGGGGGGCGTGTGGGGGGGGGGCTATAGCACGTGCTCGGCGGATCGTGAGCGGGAAGCGAGACGTCGCCCGGTGGAGACGAAGAGTAAATAAGGACGGCTTTTAATTAGCAGTGGAAACATGGCCGCGGGCCACTTCTTGAGTGGGCACTAATCACTCTGGGAGACGCTAATAATCTCATCCAAGGGCCTTTCAAAAACACACACGCCGTATTTCCTCATCCTTTTATTTGTGCCGCTTTCTTCGCTTAATCGCCGTGGGAGGATCCTCGCACGCTATTAGGGACAAGCGCCACATCGCTACGTTAGTACCCGGTATCTCATGAAAGTGACTCATTGCTCCCGGTACCAGAACCAAAATCTACACTACATTGCCAGAAGTATTTAATGTGAAGTGCTATCCCATTCCTAACTCATAGGGTTCAATATGATGTGACTCCACATTTTGCAGCTATTACAGCTTCAACTCTTCTGGGAAGGCTGTCCACAAGGTTGCGGAGTGGGTTCATAGGAATTTTCCACCATTCTTCCAAAAGCGTGTTGGTAAAGGCCTGACTCTCAGTCTCCATTCTAATTCATCCCAAAGGTGTTATTGTCGGGTTCACGTCAGGACTCTGAGCAGGCCAGTCAAGTTCATCCACACCAGACTCTGTCAACCCTGTTTTTATGGACCTTGCTTTGTGCACTGGTGCACAGTCATGTTGGAAGAGTAAAGGGCCTGCTCCAAACTGTTCCCACAAGGTTGGGAGCATGGAATTGTCCAAAATGTTTTGGTAGCCTGGAGCATTCAAAGTTCCTTTCACTGCAACTAAAGGGCCAAGTCCATCTTGTGAAAAACATCCCCACACCATACTTCATCCTCCACCAAATGTCAAGCAGTCCCGAAATGTAGCGTTCTCCTGGCAACCTCCAAACCCAGACTGGTCCATCAGATTGCCAGATGGAAAAGCGTGATTCATCAATCCAGAGAAGGCGTCTCCACCGCTCTAGAGTCCAGTGGCCACGTGCTTTACACCACTGCATCCCACGCTTTGCATTGGACTTGGTGATGTATGGCTTAGATGCAGCTGCTCGGCCATGAAACCCATTCCATGAAGCTTTTTGCGTACTGTACGTGGGCTAATTGGAAGGTCACATGAAGTTTGGAGCTGCAGAAAGTCTTTGCACTATGCGCTTCAGCATCCGCTGACCCCTCTCTGTCGGTTTACGTGGCCTACCACTTGGTGGCTGAGTTGCTGTTGTTCCCAAACTCTTCACTTTTCTTATCGACAGTTGACTTTGGAATATTTAGGAGCGAGGGAATTTTACGAATGAATTTGTTGCACTGGTGGCATCCTATGACAGTTCCACGCTGGAAATCACTGAGAGCGGCCCATTCTTTCACAAGTGTTTGTAAAAACAGTCTACATGCCTAAGTGCTTGATTTACCTGTGGCCGGGTCAAGTGATTATTAGGACACCGGGTATTGTGGGAAATCTGGGAATTTTTTGGAATTTGTCAAGGGAAAGCCCGCGATTCCCGATTAGGCTGAACAGTTTTTTAGTCTGAATGCCAAATTCTGGAGGAGGAGAGTATTTAAGAACAATTCTAGAGAAGAAGTATTTTGAAGAAGAAGAAAAAGAAGATGATGAATTTTGAAGATGAAGCATTTTGAAGAAGACGATGATGAATAATTTTGAAGAAGAAGAAGAAAATTAATTTTGAAGAAGAAAAATAATTTTGAAGATGAAGAACTAGATGAATTTTGAAAAAGAAGAAATAGATGCATTTCGAAAAAGAAGAAGAAGAAATAGATGAATTTTGAAAAAGAAGGAGAAGAAGAAGAAATGGGGTGAATTCTGAAAAAGAAGAAAAATTATTTTTGAGGAATTTTTAAAAAGAAGAAGAAGAACATGATAAATTTGGAGAAGAAGAAATAGATGCATTTTGAAAAAGAAGAAGATGAAATAGGTGAATTTTGCAAAAGAAGGAGGAGAAGAAGGAGAAGACATATATGAATTTTGAAAAAGAAAACATTTTTTGAAGAATTTTGAAAAAGAAGAAGAAATAGATTAATTTTTAAAAAGAAGAAATAGATGAATTTAAAAAAAGAAGAATTTTGAAGAATAAAAAAAATAATTTTGAAAATGAATAATAAAAATAAGAAGAAGAAAAAAATGAACTTTGGAAAAGAAGAAAAATAATTTTGAAGAAGAATTTTGAAAAAAAAGAAGAAATAGATGAATTTTGAAGAAGAATTTTGGAAAAGAAAAATTTTGAAGAATTTTGAAAAAGAAGAATAGATGAATTTTGAAAAAAAAAGAAGAAATAGATGAATTTTAAAATAAGAATAATTTTGAAGAATAAAAATAATTTTGAAAAAGAATAATGATAATAAAAATAATAAGAAGAATTGGATGAATTTTGAAAAAGAAGACAAAGAAATAGATGATTTTTGGTGTAGAAAACCATATTTGTGAATGCTTTGGATCATTCACACAATAACAATAATAAAAAATAAATATATTATAAAAAAGAAAAATACAAAAAGTATATATGTATATACATATATATATTTGTATTTTTTAATTCTATTTATCTTTTTACTTTTTATACTTGGGACTTACCGCGGGCCGGATTTGGGACGCTGGCGGGTCTTACCCGGCCCGTGGGACGCAGCTTAGGGACCCCTGGTTTTAAAACGCAATTTGTGCTCTACAGTCCAGAAAATCGGGTACACATGAAGTACTATCGTTCATTACTGGGGTGTTTATACCACAATAGCGGTACTTTATTCAAATACATCAACACACACCAACCCGAGAGCTCCAAAGCCGACACGAGGAAACAGGAAGACGCGTTCTTGGCTTCGTGTGATTTACCAGGACAGAACACGGACGCAACCGCGTCCTCGCCGCCGAAATAGCCGCTTCTTCAGCCTGACAGCAAACAAATTGGTTTTCCGGCAAATTGTGTTAGCCTGCAGAGTGAGACAGTACCATTAAACACAGAGGGGCGGGGGTTTGGGAGGGGGGGTACCCTAAGGCTAAGGTGACGTTGACAGGCCAGGATCCAGAATTGCTGAAGGAGTGAGCGCTCATAATCAAAGACGGCAGCAGACAATTTAAAGGGGAAATTGTCGCTGCACGGCATAACTTCTTTATTGGCGTTGGAATAAAGGTTGGTTTGACACAGGTGAGGCGCTGATAACGGGATCAAACGGCGGGGTGGATAATGTATGCCAGCCTGTTTCCTCTGCCATGCAAATGCGGTGCCAGCTTCCCTCCCAGAGGCGCCCTCCTGTGCCCAATCTTTCCGCCTGTTAATTTTGTATTTATTCATCTATTTTTAAACGTGCCCGGCTGACTGACGGGGGAGACGTGGCGGCGGCGCGGGAAGTGGCACCAGATCAAAGTTGGGTGACGTTAATCATTCAAAGAGGTCGCATTTTGATTTGTCATCATTTGAAACACTTCCTGGTGGTCTATGTCAGTGGTTCTCAAACGGTATGTGGAGGTTGCCCTCCTGTGGTTGGTTCTCCTGGCCGACAGATCTTCGGGAGCCCGGTAGACAGTTTAAATAAAGTCTTTTATTTTTGCATGGCTTGCTTTCCAGCAATATGTGTGTGTCTCTGCGGGTACGTCTCTCCCTGGCTCCAACTCCAACACCTTCTCTCGTCCCGGCTGCTGCTAATGAGGACGACAGGTGATTAGATAGGCTGAGGCTTAAGTGAAATGTTATGGCATAGTGAGTAGAGCGGCCTGGTTCGCTCCCCGCCTCTCGACATCCAAATCGCTGCCGTTGTGTCCTTGGGCAGGACACTTCACCCTTTCCCCCGGTGCTGCTCGCAATGGTGAATGAATGATAGGTGGTGGTCAGAGGGGCCGTAGGCGCAAACTGGTGGCCTCGCTTCCGTCAGTCTACCCCACGGCAGCTGTGGCTACAAATGTAGCTTACCACCACCAGGTGTAAATGAATGAGGTTTTCCCACTTCTCTGTGAGCGCTTTGAGTATCTAATAACAGAAAAGCGCGATATAAAATCTAATCATTATTATTATTATTATTATTATTATTATTGTTATTGTTCAATAACAAGTCCCAGCTGGGCAATCTACTCACCTGCCACAGACTTCGAGGCCGGTCCTTACACAATCCGCTCTGCGGCAGGCCCGCGGACCACGCTCCCCTCCACACATCTAGTGCGCATGCGGCTCTTTACTGTCACCCTAGTGACTCCTTGCCGCATTTTTGAAATAGGATTAAACATGGAAAAAGACGGGAGAAAGGATAAACATGACACAAACAGTTTCAATTGTTAGAAAGCCCACTTTAATATGTTTGTGTGCATGCTTCACTAGTGAACATCGTTTTGTCCCACTCATTTTGGCGGTTCCTGAACTCATAGTTGATATACATGTAAAATATTCCACTCATTTTGTCCACCAAACGTTTTATACTGTACGAGAATACACAAAAGGGAGCTTTGTTGATTGTTTTGACTTGTCCGAGTGCTAATCAGGCATATTTGTTCAATGCACGACTGCAAGCTAATCGATGCTAACATGCTATTTAGGCTAACTGTATGCACATATTGCATCATCATGTCTCATTTGTGGGTATATTTGAGCTCATTTAATTTCCTTTACTTGCGTCCTCTGTGTATTTAATTGTTATTTGCATGTCTCATGACACATGATCTGTATGCAATTTTGGCTGCACTTCTGATAGTTGTTTGTGTGCCATGTTGTGCCAGACCACAGCAAACGTTACCCAGCTTGTATAGATTGTTATAAATCTATACAGTAGCTATTTTAGCTACTGTAGCTAAAACAGACACATGTGTTGCCTTCATTATAACACTTGTATAAGGCGTTTAATGTCATTTTGATAGTAGGCTTTAATAGCTAATATAGACACTTTCATCATGCGTTGCCTTCATTATAACACTTTTATATACGGCTTTTAATTTTTTGTGGCTCCAGACAGATTAGTTTTTTTGTATTTTCGGTTTTCTACGTTTTGGGTTGCCGACCCCTTATCCTAAGTATCACTTATTGAATATTCAAACGCAGTGTTACTGTTCAAACTGTGTGTAATGTTACATTGTGTGTAGGTCAAAATCAATATTATTGAATGTGTTTCCCTAATTTGGCAGTTTATAACACCTCAGTGTCAAATATTTTGTTAGTTGATGAATGATACTTGTCAGGATGCTAACATTAGTTTGCTAGTTTTTTTTTGTTTTTGTTTTTTTTAACTATATTTGTAGGTATACACCTTAATCATATTTTGGTACTTGATGCATGATACTAGCATTTCCCCCCAAAAAATTCAGGCACACAACTCTGAGTAATATATTTTGGTACTCACTTAGCTTTTTCAGCGGAGTGTATATATTTTGATAGTTCCTAATGCTAACCGTAAGCATGTTATTGTTAGCAGGTTAGCTTTATGTTTTCAGCTCATTTTGTTCATATTTTTGGTTATCTTTTTGGCGCTTTTTGCATCATAAGTCACCTTTAAACACGCGGAAATAAAAATCTATTGGCCTGTAGTGATGATGCAAAGTGTATTTGAAGTATTTGTAGAATGTAGTATTGAATGTTTGAAGTATTTGTAGAATGTAGTATTGAGTGTTTGAAGTATTTATTCTGCAGTCTGACCTTCTGGTGACCTTCCTTCGTTGGCGAATGAACCCGAACTGAGTTTTCCCGCCTTTAGTGACAGCTGCAGCAGACAAGCGGAACTACACAATACACCCCCCACCCCGACCCTGCCTCACACCCCCTCTCCCACGTGGCATCCCCGTCTTGGCTCTCCCGCATGTGCCACAGCTGTTTGTCCCGCGGCGATGGCGGCGGGCCAACATGAAGCAGCAGCTCCTTGCTCCAACCTCTTCTTATCCACTCCCGCCTCCTTCGTCTCCGCGTTCAACGCCGTCGGTCTTGATGCGCTCGTTAGCGCGGGGCCCTGATTGTCGGCGTGTGGCGTCATTAGCTCATGGCCGCGGGTACGACTCCGCGACCTCTTTAGCTTCCCGTTACTCAACGACCCCTCGCTGATTGCGGCACGTGCCGGGCTCTCTGACGCTTTGCCGCGTCAGCAATCAGCGCTGATTGGCTTTTGATGGTCTCCTATTAGGCTGTTGTGAGGGTCTGCGTGAGAATAATTCACAACCTGGCAAATGACTTTCCGCACATCTGCATTCGCAAATTGTCACAACCTTATTTATTTCTTGGAGGACATTTTTAATCATAGCTAACCGTTTCTGCAGCTGTCGTTTCTCGTTTGGGAATGACATTTACACGCTCCGTTCACCCTTTCATCACTTTGGCAACCAGGAAAAGCAGACACGTTTTGTTAACTAGAAAAGTACTGAGTTCATGCTACTTTTGGAATAGACACCGGCACGCAACCTTTACAGGTGTTTATGCAAAGCGAAAGCCGTTTATCCACAACACCCGGAAACGCTGCATGTGTTCATATTATTTGTATTTAATATTTAACAGTGTGATAAAGAGGATTTCAGTAGTGTGTGAGAGGTTTTGAGTAGCGTGTATGTGAGAGGATTTGAGTAGTGTATGAAAGGATCTCAGTAATGGGTATAAGAGCATATCAGTCGTGTGTATGAGAAAATTTCAGTAGTGTTTATAACAGGATTTCAGTAGTGTGTATTAGAGGATTTCAGTAGTGTGTGAAGGGATTTGAGTACTGTGTGTGTGAGAGGATTTCAGTAGTGTATAAAAGGATTTCAGTAATGTGTATGAGAGGATTTCAGTCGTGTGTATGAGAGAATTTCAGTAGTGTGTGTGAGAGGATTTGAGTTGTGTGTGTGTTTGAAAGGATTCCAGTAGTGTATGAAAGGATGTCAGTAATGTGTATAAGAGGATTTCAGTCGTGTGTATGAGATAATTTCAGTAGTGTTTATACCAGGATTTCAGTAGTGTGTGAGAGGATTTGAGTACTGTGTGTGAGAGGATTTCAGTCGTGTGTATGAGAGGATTTCAGTTGTGTGTATGAGAGAATTTCAGTAGTGTGTGAGAGGATTCGAGTTGTGTGTGTGTTTGAAAGGATTCCAGTAGTGTATGAAAGGATGTCATTAATGTGTATAAGAGGATTTCAGTCGTGTGTATGAGATAATTTCAGTAGTGTTTCTACCAGGATTTCAGTTGTGTGTATAAGAAGATTTCAGTAGTGTGGGAGAGGATTTGAGTACTGTGTGTGTGAGAGGATTTCAGTAGTGTATGAAAGGATGTCAGTAATATGTATGAGAGGATTTCAGTCGTGTGTATGAGAGAATTTCAGTAGTGTGTATGACAGGATTTCAGTAGTGTGTGTGTTTGAAAGAATTCCAGTAGTGTATGAAAGGATGTCAGTAATGTGTATAAGAGGATTTCAGTGGTGTGTATGAAAGAATTTCAGTAGTGTTTATACCAGGATTTTAGTAGTGTGTATAAGAAGATTTCAGTAGTGTGTGAGAGGATTTGAGTACTGTGTGTGTGTGAGAGGATTTCAGTAGTGTATGAAAGGATGTCAGTAGTGTGTATGAAAGGATGTCAGTAGTGTGTATGAGAGAATTTCAGTAGTGTATGAGAGGATTTCAGTAGTGTGTGAGAGGATTCGAGTTGTGTGTGTGTTTGAAAGGATTCCAGTAGTGTATGAAAGGATGTCAGTAATGTGTATAAGATGATTTCAGTCGTGTGTATGAGAGAATTTTAGTAGTGTTTATACCAGGATTTCAGTAGTGTGTATAAGAAGATTTCAGTAGTGTGTGAGAGGATTTGAGTAGTGTGTGAGAGAAGATTTCAGTGGTGTATGAAAGAATGTCAGTAATGTGTATGAGAGGATTTCAGTCGTGTGTATGAGAGATATTCAGTAGTGTGTATGACAGGATTTCAGTAGTGTGTGAGAGGATTCGAGTTGTGTGTGTGTTTGAAAGGATTTCAGTAGTGTGTATAAGAAGATTTCAGTAGTGTGTGAGAGGATTTGAGTAGTGTGTGAGAGAAGATTTCAGTGGTGTATGAAAGAATGTCAGTAATGTGTATGAGAGGATTTCAGTCGTGTGTATGAGAGATATTCAGTAGTGTGTATGACAGGATTTCAGTAGTGTGTGAGAGGATTCGAGTTGTGTGTGTGTTTGAAAGGATTCCAGTAGTGTATGAAAGGATGTCAGTAATGTGTATGAGAGAATTTCAGTACTGTGTGTGAGAGGATTTCAGTCGTGTGTATGAGAGGATTTCAGTCGTGTGTATGAGAGAATTTCAGTAGTGTGTGAGAGGATTCGAGTTGTGTGTGTGAGAGGATTTCAGTTGTGTATGAAAGGATGTCAGTAATGTGTATGAGAGAATTTCAGTACTGTGTGTGAGAGGATTTCAGTCGTGTGTATGAGAGGATTTCAGTCGTGTGTATGAGAGAATTTCAGTAGTGTGTGAGAGGATTCGAGTTGTGTGTGTGTTTGAAAGGATTCCAGTAGTGTATGAAAGGATGTCATTAATGTGTATAAGAGGATTTCAGTCGTGTGTATGAGAGAATTTCAGTAGTGTTTTTACCCGGATTTCAGTTGTGTGTATAAGAAGATTTCAGTAGTGTGGGAGAGGATTTGAGTACTGTGTGTGTGAGAGGATTTCAGTAGTGTATGAAAGGATGTCAGTAATATGTATGAGAGGATTTCAGTCGTGTGTATGAGATAATTTCAGTAGTGTGTATGACAGGATTTCAGTAGTGTGTGTGTTTGAAAGAATTCCAGTAGTGTATGAAAGGATGTCAGTAATGTGTATAAGAGGATTTCAGTGGTGTGTATGAAAGAATTTCAGTAGTGTTTATACCAGGATTTCAGTAGTGTGTATAAGAAGATTTCAGTAGTGTGTGAGAGGATTTGAGTACTGTGTGTGTGTGAGAGGATTTCAGTAGTGTATGAAAGGATGTCAGTAGTGTGTATGAAAGGATGTCAGTAGTGTGTATGAGAGAATTTCAGTAGTGTATGAGAGGATTTCAGTAGTGTGTGAGAGGATCCGAGTTGTGTGTGCGTTTGAAAGGATTCCAGTAGTGTATGAAAGGATGTCAGTAATGTGTATAAGAGGATTTCAGTCGTGTGTATGAGAGAATTTTAGTAGTGTTTATACCAGGATTTCAGTAGTGTGTATAAGAAGATTTCAGTAGTGTGTGAGAGGATTTGAGTAGTGTGTGAGAGAAGATTTCAGTAGTGTATGAAAGAATTTCAGTAATGTGTATGAGAGGATTTCAGTCGTGTGTATGAGAGAATTTCAGTAGTGTGTATGACAGGATTTCAGTAGTGTGTGAGAGGATTCGAGTTGTGTGTGTGTTTGAAAGGATTCCAGTAGTGTATGAAAGGATGTCAGTAATGTGTATAAGAGGATTTCAGTCGTGTGTATGAGAGAATGTCAGTAGTGTTTATACCAGGATTTCAGTAGTGTGTATAAGAAGATTTCAGTAGTGTGTGAGAGGATTTGAGTACTGTGTGTGAGAGGATTTCAGTTGTGTATGAAAGGATGTCAGTAATGTGTATGAGAGAATTTCAGTACTGTGTGTGAGAGGATTTCAGTCGTGTGTATGAGAGGATTTCAGTCGTGTGTATGAGAGAATTTCAGTAGTGTGTGAGAGGATTCGAGTTGTGTGTGTGTTTGAAAGGATTCCAGTAGTGTATGAAAGGATGTCATTAATGCGTATAAGAGGATTTCAGTCGTGTGTATGAGAGAATTTCAGTAGTGTTTTTACCAGGATTTCAGTTGTGTGTATAAGAAGATTTCAGTAGTGTGGGAGAGGATTTGAGTACTGTGTGTGTGAGAGGATTTCAGTAGTGTATGAAAGGATGTCAGTAATGTGTATAAGAGGATTTCAGTGGTGTGTATGAAAGAATTTCAGTAGTGTTTATACCAGGATTTCAGTTGTGTGTATAAGAAGATTTCAGTAGTGTGGGAGAGGATTTGAGTACTGTGTGTGTGAGAGGATTCCAGTAGTGTATGAAAGGATGTCAGTAATGTGTATAAGAGGATTTCAGTGGTGTGTATGAAAGAATTTCAGTAGTGTTTATACCAGGATTTCAGTAGTGTGTATAAGAAGATTTCAGTAGTGCGTGAGAGGATTTGAGTACTGTGTGTGTGTGAGAGGATTTCAGTAGTGTATGAAAGGATGTCAGTAGTATGTATGAAAGGATGTCAGTAGTGTGTATGAGAGAATTTCAGTAGTGTATGAGAGGATTTCAGTAGTGTGTGAGAGGATTCGAGTTGTGTGTGTGTTTGAAAGGATTCCAGTAGTGTATGAAAGGATGTCAGTAATGTGTATAAGAGGATTTCAGTCGTGTGTATGAGAGAATGTCAGTAGTGTTTATACCAGGATTTCAGTAGTGTGTATAAGAAGATTTCAGTAGTGTGTGAGAGGATTTGAGTACTGTGTGTGAGAGGATTTCAGTTGTGTATGAAAGGATGTCAGTAATGTGTATGAGAGAATTTCAGTACTGTGTGTGAGAGGATTTCAGTCGTGTGTATGAGAGGATTTCAGTCGTGTGTATGAGAGAATTTCAGTAGTGTGTGAGAGGATTCGAGTTGTGTGTGTTTTTGAAAGGATTCCAGTAGTGTATGAAAGGATGTCATTAATGTGTATAAGAGGATTTCAGTCGTGTGTATGAGAGAATTTCAGTAGTGTTTTTACCAGGATTTCAGTTGTGTGTATAAGAAGATTTCAGTAGTGTGGGAGAGGATTTGAGTACTGTGTGTGTGAGAGGATTTCAGTAGTGTATGAAAGGATGTCAGTAATGTGTATAAGAGGATTTCAGTGGTGTGTATGAAAGAATTTCAGTAGTGTTTATACCAGGATTTCAGTTGTGTGTATAAGAAGATTTCAGTAGTGTGGGAGAGGATTTGAGTACTGTGTGTGTGAAAGGATTCCAGTAGTGTATGAAAGGATGTCAGTAATGTGTATAAGAGGATTTCAGTCGTGTGTATGAGAGAATTTCAGTAGTGTTTATACCAGGATTTCAGTAGTGTGTATAAGAAGATTTCAGTAGTGTGTGAGAGGATTTGAGTACTGTGTGTGTGAGAGGATTTCAGTAGTATAATGAAAGGATGTCAGTAATGTGTATGAGAGGATTTCAGCCGTGTGGATGAGAGGATTTCAGTAGTGTGTGAGAGGTTTTGAGTAGTGTGTTTGAAAGGATTCCAGTAGTGTATGAAAGGATGTCAGTAATGTGTACGAGGATTTCAGTCGTGTGCATGAGAGAATTTCAGTAGTGTGTAAGAGGATTTCAGTAGTGTGTGAAGATTTCAGCATTCCGTGAGAGAATTTCAGTCGTTTGCATGAGAGGTCATTCGGAATAATGTCCCTAAGGGGCCTCTCAGAGTGGTGTGATTCTTTCCCAGACAGAAGAGTAAAACTCAAACCTTCAGGTAAAGTTAAAGTACCAATGATTGTCTCACACACACACACTAGGTGTAGTGACATTTGTCCTCCGCATCTGACTCATCACCCTTGTTCCAACCCCCTGGGAGGTGAGGGGAGCAGTGAGCAGCAACGGTGGCCACGCCCGGGAATCTTTTTTGGTAATTTAACCCCCAATTCCAACCCTTGATGCTGGGTGCCAAGCAGGGAGGTAATGGGTCGCATTTTTATAGTCTTTTGGTACGACTCGGCTGGGTTTGAACTCACCACCTGCGGATCTATTATTGGTAAGTCTAAAAGTGTGTTTCTTCCTAATGTGTGTGTCTCAGGGGGGACGTCCACGCTGCGCCTGTCCTCCGTGCGAGAGCTGCCGGGACAGCTAGAGGATCTTTACCAGCAGGGCTTCGTTTTGGCAGCCATCCATCCCTTCATCCATCCCTGCGGCCCGGAGTCCAACAGCCCGCAACACCAGCTCTACCGCGCGGTCCTGGTGCAACTCAGTGACGGGTACGTGTATTTGCTCTCTTTTTTGTTGTTGTTGTTGTTGTTGTTTTTAAGTCTGACTGAGACTTGGGAACGGACTCAGACTTCACCCCCCGGTCTCTGCTACAACGAGGATCAGGAACCTCGGAAAAGAGTCGACACACCGACCGGAGTCGTGCACGGAAAACAAATAAAGCGTCAGTTGGGGCTTCGTAATAACAGGAAAGTTGTTTTGGTCCTCGTTAGAAGTTAATCAAGAACTCGTTAGCGATTCGACACGACTGCAGCAATCGCAAATATAAAATAATCCGGGTTAACTATCAGAAATATTGTGTGAAAACGGATACAACAGAATTTAGTCCAAACAACTACACTAGTTTTATGGAGTTATGTGATAATGATGAACACTATTTGACTTCTTCCGTCAAACACACTATCAGCAGCTTCCCCAGATTAGCACGGACAAACACCCCGTGGCTAAGATATTATTTTAACATGTTTGACTGGCGTCACCGACCTATCCTGCTTCAGTACGGCGCGGACTAGCTCGTTAGATAGCTAAAACAAAGTTAACGGCCATGTTTTTTGATGACTGTTCTTCACACTCAATTTTTTCCGTTCCATGGTTAAAAAAACTAAGGTATCTGCATCCCTAGCTTCAAGCTAACGCTTGCAAGGAAGTTCGGATTTCACGGGGGTTCATGCTGGCATCCGCTGAACCACTAGCGGTGTGATTGACGCTTAAAGCAAAACATTTGTAGGTCGGGGTACCTAACTATCAGACACTGATGTCCTCACGTTGTCTCTTTGATCCTCGCTTATAAAGAAACAATCGATGTCCCTGACCACCTGAGGGCACCAAAGACTGTGAATGCTTTAAAAAAAGGCTTAAAAACCCTTCTTTTTATAATTTCTTTTTGGGGGGGGATATATGCATACTAGTTTTAGTTACTAGGTTGTGATATTTAATTTTTTTTAATTATCTTTTTATTTATTTATTTTTTTAATACACTGTAGCACTTCAAGGTTGTTTGCTCAATGTAAAATGCTTTTTTTTTTTAAATATTATTATTATTATTAATCGTTAGCATGTTGCAGTCACATTGTAACATCATGCTCGGTTAGCATGTCCTTTGACAAAAAACAACAAAACACATCAGACGTCCCAAGTCTGTAGCTGACTGACGGACAGTTGGCAGGGGTCCAGGCTTCATTTTAAGATGTGTAGCAAAGCCGGATTATTATTTTTTTTATTTTATTATATTTTTTGGGGGGTCAGAGGCGGTATCATGGCCAATTTGTTTTCAAAATTGTTTTCCCTGTGGTCACTGGTGGCAGGTATGCGTGTGAGTGACAGTAAGAAGAGCTTTGATTCATAGTTTGGCGCTACCTGTTTGCATTATTTTCTACGGAATTTTCACATTACCCTGGCTTGTGGGGAAACATGTTAGCAACATTAGCACAGCTAGGGTAGCTACAGCGCTAACATCGCAGTCACATGTTGACATCGACATCCCGCCAGGTTAGCATATCAGCCCAAGAAAAACACAACGGTCAGACTTCCATTTTCCAAGCTGCGTTTTAAGACGTGTAGCAAAGCCAGTTTTTTTTACTCACCTAGCACAGGTCAGAGGCTGGACAAGCCGCCCCCTGTTACACTTTTTCAGTTTCCCCGAGGGTTTTGTTTTGATTGTGTTTGGCATTCCTCTTCACGCTGTCGCCAGGAAAAAATGATCCTCAGTCGTAAAAAAAATCAAGATGATTCATCACTCGACAATCTCAGTTTGATTGCTTGTGTGTTGTGTTTATGCTCCGTGACGCAAACACTTCTGACAAGAAGCAACACACAAATGAGGCTGAATCAACACGAACTTATGTTTATTGTTTCCCTTTGTTTTGGTTCAAGTTCCTTTCTAGCGCATTTATTTTAAGTCCACTTCCTATTTTTTTTTTTTTGAAAACCTGGTCCTGATTTCCAATCAGGAGGGTTAATAAACCAGTGTTGTCAATAGAGATGGGTACTGTCCACATTGGAACGGATACAAATACCAATTCCTGATACCTTGAAATCGATTCCGGCATTTAATTTTCCGTACTTTTTTGTGTGTTAACAAGTAAAATTGTTTTTCATAATAGAATTCCATTTTAATTGCAGTGTTTAAAAATGAGCTGATTATAAAAACTGTTGTCCGGTTAGGTTTCATGACCACGTTTCTGAGTAAGTGCAGTCGGTATAACATTCAGTTGCAGGTCAAAGATGTTTTTTCTTCCATTCAATTAAATTTATTTGGAACGTGTCAAATATGTGGCAGTAAAAAGATAAAATAAAATATATATATATGTATACACACACTATATATACTTTATTAGTATTTAGTCAGCCATCGATTGAGCAAGTTTTTCCACTTAAAATGATGACAGAGGTCTGTAATTTTCATCATAGGTACACTTCAACTGTGAGAGACAGAATATGAAAAAAAAAAATCCAGGAAATCACATTGTAGGAATTTTACAGAATTTATTTGTAAATTATGTTGTAATATAAGTATTTGGTCAACCATGCAAAACTCTCACTGATGGAAGGAGGTTTTGGCTCAAAATCTCACGATACATGGGCCCATTCATTCTTTCCTTAACACGGATCAATCGTCCTGTCCCCTTAGCAGAAAAACAGCCCCAAAGCATGATGTTTCCACCCCCATGCTTCACAGTAGGCCTGATGTTCTTGGGATGCAACTCAGTCTTCTTCTTCCTCCAAACACGACGAGTTGAGTTTATACCAAACTGGATACATGGATGATACAGCAGAGGATTGGGAGGATGTCATGTGGTCAGATGAAACCAAAATATAACTTTTTGGCATAAACTCAACTCGTCGTGTTTGAAGGAAGAAGAATACCAAGTTGCATCCCAAGAACACCACACCTACTGTGAAGCATGGGGGTGGAAACATCATGCTTTGGGGCTGTTTTTCTGCTAAGGGGACAGGACGATTGATCCGTGTTAAGGAAAGAATGAATGGGGCCATGTATCGTGAGATTTTGAGCCATCAGTGAGAGCTTTGAATGGTTGACCAAATACTTATTTTCCACCATAATTTACAAATAAATTCTTTAAAATTCCTACAATGTGAATTCCTGGATTTTTTTTTTCACATTCTGTCTCTCACAGTGGAAGTGTACCTATGATGAAAATTACAGACCTCTGTGATTATTTTAAGAGGGAGAACTTGCACAATCGGTGGCTGACTAAATACTGTTTTGCTCCACTTATATACACAATATATATACATACATATATACTATATATATATATATATATATATATATATATATATATATATATATATATATACACACACAATATATATATGTATTTGTATATATATGTAATATATATATGTATATATATAAAAAATGTGTGTGTATGTATGTATATGTATATATATATATGTGTGTGTGTGTGTATATGTATGTATACGTATATATATATATATTTTTTTGAAAACCTGGTCCTGATTTCCAATCAGGAGGGTTAATAAACCAGCGTTGTCAATAGAGATGGGTACTGTTCACATTGGAACCGATACAAATACCAATTCCTGATACCTTGTGTATGTATGTATATGTATATATATATATGTGTGTGTGTGTGTATATGTATGTATACGTATATATATGTATATATATATATATATATATAAATATAGATATATATATATATATATATATATATATATATATATATATATATATATATATATATAATACACACACTCAGCCCGGTCCCCGGCCAAATTGTTTTAACCCAACGTGGCCCCCGAGTCAAAAAGTTTGGGGACCCCTGATCTAAACTATATAAATTATTATTTAAAGCCATAACATAGGTAACTAACGCCTAATTTGGAGTTGTTGTTTTTTTTTTTTGTGTTAACTGTGACGTCATCGACATAAACCCACACAACTACTTAACTAAGTGTTCAGGGAAGACACTGAAAGACTTTTTCACCCCATTGCCAGTTGTCCGAAGAGGTCTTTCAGACTTGAAATGTTTTTTTCATGAAGACTCCAGACGACAAGGCGTATAAAAAGAGTCCTCGGAGTGTGGCGCGGCGGACATGGGAAGCAATTTGTAAGCCAGGCTAACACCCCCCCTTCGACAGGAACGAATGGTTCCATCGGAAAACATAAAATGTCACCTGTCAAATCCCACAATGTTCCATTAGGCAGCAACATGACTGAGGTGCAGTTGCGCTGGCGATGACTGATGGGATATATTCATCATCACGGCACGCTGCTAGGGAGGAAAGGAAGAAAAGAAGCATGAAGGATGCGAGGAAGAAAAGGAAGCAAAGAAGTTAGGAACGACGTGGGCGCCAAAGAGCCAGAGAGGTGATGTGTTCACATTGAATGACAAACAGGTGAACATCTCTGCTTTGTTGTCATAGCAATGGATGGAGGCCATGAGGCGGCTGAGCGCCCCGACAACACTCTTCCTGCGAAGAAAAAAGAGCCGTGGGGAGTCCACTTTTCGACGGGGAATCTTTTTATATTTCGGCGGTTATGTTATGTGTGCCTGTTGCACCAAGAAGCAGTTTTATTATGCAGCTCGCTCACCAACACGCCATTCCTCCCAGGGACCCTTTGCCTGACAACGTAGAAGTTTGACTGCCTGGGCCGTCACGTTAAAAGCTTCTCATTCGTTTGAAATGTGGCTTTTTTAGCACTGGCACAAAAAAAAAACCTCCATGACGTGTTTTTGGGAAGCTCAAAGTCCATCCATCCCTCTTCTTCCGCTTATCCGAGGTCGGGTCGCGGGGGCAGCAGCCTAAGTAGAGAAGCCCAGACTTTCCTCTCCCCAGCCACTTCGTCCAGCTCCTCCCGGGGGATCCCGAGGCGTTCCCAGGCCAGACAGGAGACATAGTCTTCCCAACATGTCCTGGGTCTTCCCCGTGGCCTCCTACCGGTCGGACGTGATCGAAACACCTCCCTAGAATGCTTAAAATGGTAAAGAAAATTATTTAATGGAATTATGCGATGATATATTCGAACTGAGCAAACATGCTCCAAACACGGAAATGATGCAACAACCAGGAACACACAAGCACCATGAAACAAATACAACAGGAAAATGCGGAAAAAATAAGAAGCTTAAATCACAATGAAACTGAAAGGTGGAAAAACTAAACAACACAAAAAACAAAAACAATGCAAATGTCAAAACCCAAACAAACTCCCCAAAACGGAAGTTAGCTGGGCTGCAAGGAAGCTAACCAAATTACCACAAAGTTAGCCAGACTACTGGGAAAATAAAAAGGGATATCAGGAAGTTAGTCAGCTTACCAGGGAGTAAGCTTGGCAACCAAGAAGTTAACCAGGATACCAGGGAGTAAGCCGGGCAACCAGGAAGTGAAGCAGGATACCAGGAAGTGAGCCAGGCAACCAGGAAGTTAAGCAGGACACCCAGAAGTTAACAAGTATACCAGGAAGTTAACCAGGATACCGTAAAGCAAGCCGGGCAACCTGGAAGTTATCCAGGATACCAGGAAGTTTGCCAGGTAACCATGAAGTTAAGCAGGATACCCAGAAGCTAACAAGTATACCAGGAAGTTAACCAGGATACCAGAAAGTAAGCCGGACAACCAGGAAGTTAACCATGAGATCCAGAGGGTAACAAGTATACCAGGATGTTAACCAGGATACCCAGAAGTTAACATGTGTACCAGGGTGTTAACCAGGATACCAGAAAGTAAGCTGGGTAACCAGAAAGTTATCCTGGATACCAGGAAGTTAGCCGGGCAACCAGGAAGTTGAGCGGGATACCCAGAAGTTAACAAGTATGCCAGGAAGTTAACCAGGATACCGGGAAGTAAGCCATGTAACCAGGAAGTTAACCAGGTTACCAGGAAGTAAGCCCTGCAACCAGGGAGTTAACCAGCATACCCAAAAGCTAACAAGTATACCAAGATGTTACCCAGGATACCAGGAAAATAAACAGAATACTAGTAAGTTAGCCAGGTTAACATACATTTTACAAAGTTAGCCATGATACCGGGATACAAGAAAGTTAGCCGGGCTACCAGAAAGTTAAACATCCATCCATCCATCCATCTTCTTCCGCCTATCAGAGGTCGGGTCGCGGGGGCAACAACCCAAGCAGGGAAACCCAGACTTCCCTTTCCCCAGCCACTTCGTCTAGCTCATCCCGGGGGATCCCGAGGCGTTCCCAGGCCAGCCGGGAGACATACTCTTCCCAACGCGTCCTGGGGGTCCCCGTGACCTCCTACCGGTTGGACGTGCCCTAAACACCTCCCTAGGGAGGCGTTCGGGTGGCATCCTGACCAGATGCCCGAACCACCTCATCTGGCTCCTCTCGATGTGAAGGAGCAGTGGCTTTTCTTTGAGCTCCTCCCGGATGGCAGAGCTTCTCACCCTATACCCTATCTCTAAGGGAGAGCCCCGCCACACGGCGGGGGAAACTCATTTCGGCCGCTTGTACCTGTGATCTTATCCTTTCGGTCATGACCCAAAGCTCATGACCATAGGTGAGGATGGGAACGTAGATCGACCAGTAAATTGAGAGTTTTGCCTTCCGGCTTAGCTCCTTCTTCACCACAACGGATCGGTACAACGTCCGCATTACTGAAGACGCCGCACCGACCCGCCTGTCGATCTCACGATCCACTCTTCCCTCACTCGTGAACAAGACTCCTAGGTACTTGAACTCCTCCACTTGGGGCAGTGTCTCCACCCCAACCCGGAGATGGCATTCCACCCTTTTCCGGGCGAGAACCATGGACTCGGACTTGGAGGTGCTGATTCTCATTCCGGTCGCTTCACACTCGGCTGCAAACCGATCCAGTAAGAGCTGAAGATCCCGGTTAGATGAAGCCATCAGGACCACATCATCTGCAAAAAGCAGAGACCTAATCCTGCGGTCACCAAACCGGATACCCTCAACGCCTTGACTGCGCCTAGAAATTCTGTCCATAAAAGTTATGAACAGAATCGGTGACAAAGGACAGCCTTGGCGGAGTCCAACCCTCACTGGAAATGTGTTCGACTTACTGCCGGCAATGCGGACAAAGCTCTGGCACTGATCGTACAGGGAGCGGACCGCCACAATAAGACAGTCCGATACCCCATACTCTCTGAGCACTCCCAACAGGACTTCCCGAGGGACACGGTCGAATGCCTTCTCCAACTACACAAAGCACATGTAGACTGGTTGGGCAAACTCCCATGCACCCTCAAGAACCCTGCCGAGAGTATAGAGCTGGTCCACAGTTCCACGACCAGGACGAAAACCACACTGTTCCTCCTGAATCCGAGGTTCGACTATCCGGCGTAGCCTCCTCTCCAGTACACCTGAATAAACCTTACCGGGAAGGCTGAGGAGTGTGATCCCACGATAGTTGGAAGACACCCTCCGGTCCCCCTTCCCCCTTCTTGAAGAGAGGAACCACCACCCCGGTCTGCCAATCCAGAGGTACCGCCCCAGATGTCCACGCGATGCTGCAGAGTCTTGTCAACCAAGACAGCCTCACAGCATCCAGAGCCTTAAGGAACTCCGGGCGGATCTCGTCCACCCCCGGGGCCTTGCCACCGAGGAGCTTTTTAACTACCTCAGCGACCTCAGCCCCAGAAATAGGAGAGTCCACCACAGATTCCCCAGGCACTGCTTCCTCATAGGAAGACGTGTTGGTGGGATTGAGGAGGTCTTCGAAGTATTCCTTCCACCTATCCACAACATCCTCAGTTGAGGTCAGCAGAATTCCATCCGCACCATATACGATGTTGATAGTGCACTGCTGCCCCTTCCTGAGGCGGCGGACGGTGGTCCAGAATCGCTTCGAAGCCGTCCGGAAGTCGTTTTCCATGGCTTCCCCGAACTCCTCCCATGTCCGAGTTTTTGCCTCAGCGACCGCTGAAGCCACACACCGCTTGGCCTGTCGGTACTTGTCCACTGCCTCCGGAGTCCTATGAGCCAAAAGGACCCGATAGGACTCCTTCTTCAGCTTGACGGCATCCCTCACCGCTGGTGTCCACCAAGGGGTTTTAGGATTGCTGCCTCGACAGGCACCAACTACCTTGCGGCCACAGCTCCGATCAGCCGCCTCGACAATAGAGGTGCGGAACATGGTCCACTCGGACTCAATGTCCAGCACCTCCCTCGTGACATGTTCGAAGTTCTTCCGGAGGTGGGAATTGAAACTTTCTCTGACAGGAGACTCTGCCAGACGTTCCCAGCAGATCCTCACAATGCGTTTGGGCCTGTCAGATCCGTCCAGCATCCTCCCCCACCATCGCAGCCAACTCACCACCAGGTGGTGATCGGTAGAAAGCTCCGCCCCTCTCTTCACCCGAGTGTCCAAAATATAAGGCCGCAAATCCAATGACACAACTACAATGTTGATCATGGAACTGCAGCCTAGGGTGTCCTTGTGCCAAGTGCACATATGGACACCCTTATGTTTGAACATGGTGTTTGTAATGGACAAACTGTGACGAGCACAAAAGTCCAATAACAAAACACCACTCGGGTTCAGATCCGGGCGGCCATTCTTCTCAATCACGCCTCTCCAGGTTTCACTGTCGTTGCCAACATGAGCGTTGAAGTCCCCCAGTAGGACAAGGGAATCACCCGGGGGAGCACTTTCCAGTACTCCCTCGAGTGTACCCAAAAAGGGTGGGTACTCCGAACTGCTGTTTGGTGCGTAAGCACAAACAACAGTCAGGACCCGTTGAACATGATACACATAAGTTAACGAGTATAACAGAACGTTAACCGGTGTAAACAGAAGTTAAACAGGGCACCAGGAAGTTAACCAGGATACCAGGAAAATAAACAGGATACTTATAAGTTAGCCAGGCTACCACAACGATAACATGGAAGTTAGCCATGATACCAGGATACGAGAAAGTTTGCCGGGCCACCAGAAAGTGAACCAGGATACCCAGAAGTTAACAAGTAAACTAGGAAGGTAACCAGAATACCAGGAAAATTAACAGGATACTAGTAAGTTAGCCAAATTTCCACAAAGTTAACCAGGAAAATAAACAGGATACTAATAAGTTAGCCAGGCTACCACAACATTAACATAGAAGTTAGCCATGATACCAGGATACAAAAAAGTTAGCCGGGCCACCAGAAAGTTAACCAGGGTACCCAGAAGTTAACAAGTATACTAGGAAGGTAACCAGAATATCAGGAAAATTAACAGGATACTAGTAAGTTAGCCAAGTTATCACAAAGTTAACAATGCTACCTGGAAGTTAGCTATGAAAACAGGATATAAGAAAGTTAGCCGGGCTACCAGAAAGTTAACCCGGATACCCATAAATCAACAAGTATACCAGGAAGTTTACCAGGACACCAGGAAGTTAACCATTATATCAGTAAAATGAACAGGATACTAAAAACTTAACGAGGTTAACAGAAATTTAACAATGCTACCTGGAAGTTAGCTATGATACCAGGATACAAGAAAGTTAGCTGGGCTACCAGAAAGTTAACCAGGATACCCATCAATCAACAAGTATACCAGGAAGTTTACCAGGACACCAGGAGGTTAACCGTTATAGCAGTAAAATGAACAGGATACTAGAAACTCAGCCAGGTTAACAGAAATTTAACAATGCTACCTGGAAGTTAGCCATGATATCAGGATGTAAGAAAGTTAGCCAAGGTACCAGAAAGTTAACCAGGATACACATAAGTTAACAAGTATTCCCGGATGTTAACAGGGGTAAACAGAAGTTAAACAGGATACCAGGAAGTTAACCAGGTTACCAAGAAAATAAATAGGATACTAATAAGTTAGCCAGGCTACCACAACGTTAACAATGCTACCTGGAAGTTGGCCATGATACCAGGAAACAAGAAATTTAGCTGGGCTACCAGAAAGTTAACCAGGATACCCAGAAGTTAACAAGTACACCAGGAAGTTAACAAGGATACCAGGAAGGCGAGAAGAAATGCTAAAAGTCAGCAAGTGTCAGCATCTCTTCATGCGATGAGACACTTTTTCTCCCTGGCACTCATCGAGGGTGGACGCTCCCCTCTCCTCTCCTGCTTGGCTTCTTTGTCTTGTCTTAACTTGCACTTCCCTCCAAATGTAAACATTGGAACTATTTAACTGGCCTCAACAAAATTGACAAGATCTTGGGTTCGGGGGAACCTGCTGTCGTGGCGAAGCGGTTGTGTCTGTACACACGACGGACTATTGGGAGAAGAAGGAGGGCCGCGTGCCTGGCGACCCTTTTCTGTCGAGGACGTGAAGATATCCACCTATTCGGAATTATGACAACAGGACATCTGCTGATCGGAGTAAGCGTTGCTCTGGTTTGTCGACAAATTGGAAGTTGCTGGCAGTCTTCAAAGTACCCCAAAGCTGCCACAATGCGAGAAGAACTGTGGATTACATCGGACTGTCTACCCCGCAGTTTTTGAGGACCAGTCATAGACAATTTGGAGTGAAAAGCAAATTTTATTTTCACTCGCATACAAAACTTGGATTGTTTCCCTGGCTTCGAGACTCTCCCGAAGGACAGTGCAGCGAAGACACAACAAACTACCTTCTTGTCTCTCATGGACACACACCTGTTGTTGTTGACTTTGGACTAGCGACTGCACAATACATCAATGCTGCGGAACAGAGACACACTATTGGCTTACACACACACACATCCACAAAAATATACACCACACATACACACCCCACCACCCCCACCCAACGCCCTTGACGCAAATCCCATAGGGGTGATGCATGGATGGTCAGTGCCTGAGAGCTGCGGCCTACCACCATGACCCCGAACTTCCTTCCCTCTGATGTATGTTGTAATATGTATATGTGCTTTGCTATGGAGGTTTTTCCCACTCCAGACAGGGCCCCCTTAGGAGCCCAGCATAGATTGTATTTTTTAATTATCCTTACACAGCGTTTACCTTTTTCCCATCTTTTACGGGGTGCCTTATGGTGACCCATCAGCGTTCTTGTTCTGTAACCCTGTACACTGTTTGTTTGTCTAATCTTGAACAGGATTGTGCTGAAAACAACGTTTTGTTGTACTTGTGCAATGACAATAAAGACCTATCCTATCCTATCCTATCCTATCCCTAGCAGAAGCTCTCATGCAGGCTCCTGCACGCCAGGTGTCCATGTTCAAGCTAGGAGACACACACACACACACAAACACACACACACACACATACACACAAAAACACACACATTCTTGTATTTGTTACGTTCTCGAGACCTGCGAAAAATCCCTCCCTCTTTAGGACCAGCCTTTCTAGATATTTGAAGATTAGTATTTACAACGTTAATCCATCCATCCATTTTCTACCGCTTATTCCCTTTTGGGGTCGCGGGGGGTGCTGGCGCCTATCTCAGCTACAATCGGGCGGAAGGTGGGGTACACCCTGGACAAGTCACCACCTCATCGCAGGGCCAACACAAATAGACAGACAACATTCACACCCACATTCACACACTAGGGTCAAGTTAGTGTTGCCAATCAACTTATCCCCAGGTGCATGTCTTTGGAAGTGGGAGGAAGCCGGAGTACCCGGAGGGAACCCACGCATTCACGGGGAGAACATGCAAACTCCACACAGAAAGATCCCGAGCCTGGATTTGAACCCAGGACTGCAGGACCTTCGTATTGTGAGGCAGACGCACTAACCCCTCTGCCACCGTGAAGCCCGTTAATAATATATTCATATTATGCAAATATGAAAAAGCTTGATGTAAAAAAAAAACAATCCTGACTTTGGAGCAATGTTCACAGACTCTAGTATTTGGCTCTCCATTAGATGCAATGCTTTTACGTATTAGGACCATGATTCATGTCTTAACTTGTCCACACCTCCTCATATGGAAGCTATTTTTCCTTGCTTATGTCTCAAGAATAGAAGATATTCAAGAACACACAAACACACACTTGTATTTACAACCTTCTTGAGACCTGAGAAAAATGCCTCCCTCTTTAGCACTAGCCTCTTTAGATGTATAAAGATGCATATTTACAACATTAATAATATATACATACTATGTAAATATTAAAAAAATGTGAACAATTTGTCAGAATTTCACAAGAAAAAAAATAATTTTGTCAGTATTATAATAAAAGTCGTCATTTTACTCGACGCAAGTCAAAATGTTATAAGAAAAACAGAACGTTTGTGCAATATTATGATAAAAACTGGAATTTTACTCAATAACAGTCGCAATTTCACAAGAAAAGCTTGAAAAGTCACAATTTTATAAGAAAACTTGAAAATGTTGGCACTATTATAACAATATTCGGAATTTTACTTGGCAAAATGTCGTAATTTTACTTCAAAAAATTTCACTGTTTTATTTTAAAACAATAAAATTGGCAATATCGTGATAAGCCTGAATTTTATATGACAAATGTCACCACTTTGCATTAAAAAGTAATAATTTTACGTGAGAATATTGCAATATTCCAAAAACAGAAAGAATATGAGAAATTGTTTCCAATTTTATAAGAAAAAAGTCGACACATTGTGAGAAAAAGACTGCCTTTAGTTATTTTTAAAAATGTATTGTTGGTAATTGTTTTTTAATCTTCCTTATTTCCATCCATCCATCCATTTTCTACCACTTATTCCCTTTCGGGGTCGCGGGGGGCATTGGTGCCTATCTCAGCTACAATCGGGTGGAAGAGGGTGTACACCCTGGACAAGTCGCTACTTCATTGAAAGGCCAACACAGATAGACAACATTCACATTCACACACTAGGGCCAATTTAGTTTTTATTCCATCCATCCATCCATCATCTTCCGCTTATCCGAGGTCTGGTCGCGGGGGCAGCAGCCTAAGCAGGGAAGCCCAGACTTCCCTATCTCCAGCCACTTCGTCTAGCTCTTCCCGGGGGATCCCGAGGCGTTCCCAGGCCAGCCGGGAGACATAGTCTTTCCAACGTGTCCTGGGTCTTCCCCGTGGCCTCCTACCAGCTGGACTTGCCCTAAACACATCCCTAGGGAGGCGTTCGGGTGGCATCCTGACCAGATGCCCGAACCACCTCATCTGGCTCCTCTCGATGTGGAGGAGCAGCGGCTTTACGTTGAGCTCCTCCCGGATGGCAGAGCTTCTCACCCTATCTCTAAGGGAGAGACCCGCCACACGGCGGAGGAAACTCATTTCGGCCGCTTGTACCCGTGATCTTATCCTTTCGGTCTTGACCCAAAGCTCATGACCATAGGTGAGGATGGGAACGTAGATCGACCGGTAAATTGAGAGCTTTGCCTTCCGGCTCAGCTCCTTCTTCACCACAACGGATCGATACAACGTCCGCATTACTGAAGACGCCGCACCGATCCGCCTGTCGATCTCACGATCCACTCTTCCCCCACTCGTGAACAAGACTCCTAGGTACTTGAACTCCTCCACTTGGGGCAGGGTCTCCTCCCCAACCCGGAGATGGCACTCCACCCTTTTCCGGGAGAGAACCATGGACTCGGACTTGGAGGTGCTGATTCTCATTCCGGTCGCTTCACACTCGGCTGCGAACCGATCCAATGAGAGCTGAAGATCCCGGCCAGATGAAGCCATCAGGACTACATCATCTGCAAAAAGCAGAGACCTAATCCCGTGGCCACCAAACCGGAACCCCTCAACGCCTTGGCTGCGCCTAGAAATACTGTCCATAAAAGTTATGAACAGAATCGGTGACAAAGGACAGCCTTCACTGGAAACGTGTCCGACTTACTGCCAGCAATGCGGACCAAGCTCTGACACTGATCATACAGGGAGCGGACTGCCACAATAAGACATTCCGATACCCCATACTCTCTGAGCACTCCCCACAGGACTTCCCGAGGGACATGGTCGAATGCCTTCTCCAAGTCCACAAAGCACATGTAGACTGGTTGGGCAAACTCCCATGCACCCTCAAGAACCCTGCCGAGAGTATAGAGCTGGTCCACAGTTCCACGACCAGGACGAAAACCACACTGTTCCTCCTGAATCCGAGGTTCGACTATCCGGCGTAGCCTCCTCTCCAGTACACCTGAATAAACCTTACCGGGAAGGCTGAGGAGTGTGATCCCACGATAGTTGGAACACACCCTCCGGTCCCCCTTCTTAAAGAGAGGGACCACCACCCCGGTCTGCCAATCCAGAGGTACCGCCCCCGATGTCCACGCGATGCTGCAGAGTCTTGTCAACCAAGACAGCCCCACAGCATCCAGAGCCTTAAGGAACTCCGGGCGGATCTCATCCACCCCCGGGGCCTTGCCGCCGAGGAGCTTTTTAACTACCTCAGCGACCTCAGCCCCAGAAATAGGAGAGTCCACTACAGATTCCCCAGGCACCGCTTCCTCAAAGAAAGACGTGTTGGTGGGATTGAGGAGGTCTTCGAAGTATTCCCTCCACCGATCCACAACATCCGCAGTCGAAGTCAGCAGAACACCATCCGCACCATACACGGTGTTGATAGTGCACTGCTTCCCCTTCCTGAGGCGCCGTATGGTGGTCCAGAATCGCTTCGAAGCCGTCCGGAAGTCGTTTTCCATGGCTTCCCCGAACTCTTCCCATGTCCGAGTTTTTGCCTCCGCGACCGCTAAAGCTGCACACCGCTTGGCCCGTCGGTACCCGTCCACTGCCTCCGGAGTCCTATGAGCCAAAAGAACCCGATAGGACTCCTTCTTCAGCTTGACAGCATCCCTCACTGCTGGTGTCCACCAACGGGTTCTGGGATTACCGCCACGACAGGCACCAACAACCTTGCGGCCACAGCTCCAATCAGCCGCCTCGACAATAGAGGTTCGGAAAATGGTCCACTCGGACTCAATGTCCCGCACCTCCCTCGTGACATGTTCAAAGTTCTCCCGGAGGTGTGAATTGAAACTCTCTCTGACAGGAGACTCTGCCAGACGTTCCCAGTAGACCCTCACAATGCGCTTGGGCCTGCCAGGTCTGTCCGGCATCCTCCCCCACCATCGCAGCCAACTCACCACCAGGTGGTGATCGGTAGAAAGCTCCGCCCCTCCCCTCACCCGAGTGTCCAAAACATAAGGCCGCAAATCCGATGACACAACTACAAAGTCGATCATGGAACTGCGGCCTAGGGTGTCCTTGTGCCAAGTGCACATATGGACACCCTTATGTTTGAACATGGTGTTTGTTATCGACAAACTGTGACGAGCACAAAAGTCCAATAACAAAACACCACTCGGGTTTAGATCCGGGCGACCATTCTTCCCAATCACGCCTCTCCAGGTTTCACTGTCGTTGCCAACATGAGCGTTGAAGTCTCCAAGTAGGACAAGGGAATCACCCGGAGGAGCACTTTCCAGTACTCCCTCGAGTGTACCCAAAAAGGGTGGGTATTTTGAACTGCTGTTTGGTGCGTAAGCACAAACAACAGTCAGGACCCGTCCCCCCACCCGAAGGCGAAGGGAAGCTACCCTCTCGTCCACTGGGTTGAACTCAAACGTACAGGCTTTGAGCCGGGGGGAAACCAGAATTGCCACCCCAGCCCGTCGCCTCTCACTGCCGGCAACGCCAGAGTGGAAGAGGGTCCAGTCCCTCTCGAGAGAACTGGTTCCAGAGCCCTTGCTGTGCGTCGAGGTGAGTCCGACTATATCCAGCCGGAACTTCTCTACCTCGCGCACTAGCTCAGGCTCCTTCCCCCCCAGTGAGGTGACGTTCCACGTCCCAAGAGCTAGCTTCTGTAGCCGAGGATCGGACCGCCAAGTGCCCTGCCTTCGGCTGCCGCCCAGCTCACAATGCACCCGACCTCTATGGCCCCTCCTATGAGTGGTGAGCCCATTGGAGGGATGACCCACGTTGCCTCTTCGGGCTGTGCCCGGCCGGGCCCCATGGGAACAGGCCCGACCACCAGGCGCTCGCCATCGTGCCCCAACTCCGGGCCTGGCTCCAGAGCGGGGCCCCGGTGACCCACGTCCGGGCGAGGGAAATCTGGGTTCATTTCGTTGTAATTCCATAGAAGTCTTTGAGCTGCTCTTTGTCTGATCACTCACCTAGGACCTGTTTGTCTTGGGAGACCCTACCAGGGGGCATGAAAACCCCCAGACAACATAGCTCCTAGGATCATTGGGACACGCAAACTCCTCTACCACGGTAAGGTAGCAGCTCAGAGAGGAGTTAGTTTTTATTATTTTTATTTATTTATTATTAGTTGTGGCCAAAGAGGGTGCATTTCAATTTTTTTACACACACTTGTTATTTCATGTGTTGGCCAGAGGGGGAGCACTTTTAAAACCGACACACAGACAATTTGAAAAATCCCTCCTTTTTGGAACCACTCTCATTTTGATAGATTTCACCACCAGGGGTTCAAATGAGATCTCTATTTTTTCATTTTTGTAATGTGCTTAAGTCCGATGACAAAGGAGTCACGGACCACAGATGGCCCCTGAGTCGCACTTTGGGCAACCCAGCTGTAGAAGCTATCTCTTAATGGCCACTATAGTCTTTGTACCGTAGTGTATTTGTTCATCCTATGGTCACATATGGGACGCGGGTTGTCTTACGTCAGCACCGGAAGTCGTAAAATCAGCTGTTCACCTGGCAGTTTTTTTTTTCGGGGATGATTAGGGAAGTCCTTCTTTAGCTACTGTCTTGTTTTTTCATATATTGCTGCTTTTGCACCTGTCAATGTTTACTTTTGTATGCACAATAAATCAACAAAAAAATCCTGACTTTGGAGCAATGTTCACGGACTGTAATATTTGGCACTCTATTAGATGCAATGGTTTTCCATATTGGGACCATGATTGATGTCCTAACTTGTTCACACCTCCTCATATGGAAGCTACTTTTCCTTTGGTGATGTCTCAAGAAAGGTAGAAATACAAGAACACACACACATACAAACACACACACACACGCACACACTTTTTGTATTTGTTACCTTTTTGAGACCACCGAAACATGCCTCCCTCTTTAGTACCACCCTTTCTAGATATATAAAGATTTGTGTTTACATCATTAATAATGTATACATATTTCGCCATTATAAATAATTTTGTTGTGAAAATGAGTTGGAATTTCACAAGAAAAAGGTCACAATTTCACAAGAAAAACTTAGAATTTTGGCAATATTTTAATAAAAGTTGTAATTTTACTCAACGCAAGTCAAAATGGTTCAAGAAAAACTGAACATTTGTGCAATGTTATGATAAAAGTGGGAATTTTACTCAATAACCGTCGCAATTTCACAACATTTTTATGAAAATAGTCGTAATTATAAAATAGTCACAATTTTATAAGAAAACTTAAAAATGTTGGCAATATTATAATAATCGGAGTTTCACTTGGCAAAATGATGACAAAAGTCATTATTTTACTGTAGAAGCTAACTGTTAATGACCACTATAGTGTTGCGATCTGCTGCTCAGATCTTCACATGTTTGTTATTTCCATTTTTGTTTCATTCTCAGTCTGACCCGTTTTATTTCCTGTTTTGCCCATCACTCTGGTTACTCATTAGTTCACCTGCTACACTCGTACCGCACACCTGCTTCAGCTAATCACCCTCCTTTATAAGCCAGCCTTTTCTGTTCAGTCTTCCTCGGATCCTAATTTGCCCACGCGCAACAGTGACGACTCTCGACCTTCATCTTTGTATGTATATTCTCGCTAGCTTTTACGCTAAGCCATTTGTTTATTCCAGCTCACATGCTGAGGAATTGTTTTTCTGTTTTTGGTTTGCCTTCTCTTTACAGCAGTGTTTTTGTTCCTAGCCTTTTATTATTTAATAAATCCATTTATAACTTACCTTGTTGTGTTCATCGCTTCGACGCATCCCCGGAAGAACCAATCCGGCATTACAATGCCACACAAGCGTCACAGTAGGATCCGAGCATCAAAATGTTTTTCCGCGTCGAAACCACGGGAGGAACCCTTCGACTTGGGTTTGTGGTTGGAGCTCGTGGCTTGGGAGCAGGAAAGACTTGACTGTGGGCCTGAAGTCCCCTCCGAAGCCGTTCGCGCTGCCCCGAAGAGGCGGGGGGTCCAGTGGAGAGGTCCCCCGCTCGGCAGTAATGTTCCAGCACCACTTATTCCTCCCCATGGACACAGCAAGTTTCACCCCGTCCAGGATTCACCCGTCATTACCGGTAATCCTGCTTGTTTTTTTTCAAATCATTCCTTAAGCTGCCATGACACTTTTTCTGACACAAGCGATGACGTCAATTGGGGAACGCCCACCGGTGACGCAACACCGGCCTCTGTTGATGACATTTTTTCAGAAGATTTTTATATTGTGGACAGTAATTCTCATTCCCAACCTTTTTTGAATATCAATAACATTCATGACAAGATACAGAATTATCAGGATATTTTTTCTTATTATTCTAGTCAACCTCAGTCACCTAGTTTTTCTCCTACACCTCCTTTAAAACCTCATTCTCCGGCCAAGTCCAAGGTGTTTCCTCCCTTTTCTAAAGGAAATTCTGGACAAATTAAAGGGGAGGAGTCGGCCCGCCTCCAAGCCTCCCACCACCCTCCCTTAAGGTCAGTCCCTGACCATAGGGAACGGGTCTGGGATCCCCGTCTGGAGGAAGGGGCTATGACCTATAGCTGTGCTACGGAGGTAGCACAGATACTACCCTCTAAACCACAGCCACCATGTAGACCTCCTACACCTGTTTTTCCCCCGGCCAAATCTCAACGGCCTTGTAGACCTCCTCCACCTGTTTTTCCCCTGGCCAAGTCTCAACGGCCTTGTAGACCTCCTCCACCTGTTTTTCCCCCGGCCAAGTCTCAACGGCCTTGTAGACCTCCTCTACCTGATTTTCCCCCGGCCAAATCTCAACGGCCTTGTAGACCTCCTCCACCTGTTTTTCCCCCGGCCAAGTCTCAACGGCCTTGTAGACCTCCTCCACCGGTGTTCGGACTCGCGAGGTCATTACCTCCAGCACGTCCTCCACCACCGGTGTTCTGCACTGCTCCCAGTCTGGTTCTCACACCAGCACATGACTCTCGCCTGGTTTTCAAGCCAGAATTAGACTCTCGCCTGGTTTTCACACCAGAAAATGTTTCTAGCCTGGTTCTCAAGCCAGCACTAGACTCCCACCTGGTTCTCACACCAGCCTCCGACCCAGAACTGGTTCTCATACCAGTTACAGACTTTAGCCTGGAGCCCACTCCAGTACCAGCTCCAGAGCTGGAGCCTACTCCAGTACCAGCTCCACGCCGCCAAGCGCCGGTACCAGCTCCACGCCGCCAAGCGCCGGTACCAGCTCCGCGCCGCCAAGCACCGCCGACGACGGGGCTGGAGCCCACACCAGCGTCGACGACGGGGCTGGAGCCCACACCAGCGTCGACGACGGGGCTGGAACCTTCACCTGTGTCGACAGGGCTGGAGCCCACTCCAGTGCCAGCTCCTCGACAAGCGCCGGTACCAGCTCCACGCCGCCAAGCACTGCCGACGAAGAAGCTGGAGCCCACACCGGCGCCGACGATGAGGCTGGAGCTCACACCAGTCACGACTCCTGCGGCTCCCAGGCCGCCTCCGACGACTCCTGCGGCTCCCAGGCCGCCTCCGACGACTCCTGCGGCTCCCAGGCCGCCTCCGACGACTCCTGCGGCTCCCAGGCCGCCTCCGACGACTCCTGCGGCTCCCAGGCCGCCTCCGACGACTCCTGCGGCTCCCAGGCCGCCTCCGACGACTCCTGCGGCTCCCAGGCCGCCTCCGACGACTCCTGCGGCTCCCAGGCCGCCTCCGACGACTCCTGCGGCTCCCAGGCCGCCTCCGACGACTCCTGCGGCTCCCAGGCCGCCTCCGACGACTCCTGCGGCTGCAGCACCCGCATCATCCTCGCCAGCTGCACTCGGGCCTGCTTTGGCTGCAGTCCCCGCACCCTCGTCTGCTGCTTCCAAGCCTGCTGGGATTTCGGTGCTGAGGCGTCGTCCACCACGTCGACCACGGGCGTGGCCTCTGCGAGGTCATCCTCCTCGCCAGACACTCCCTCCTCCATGTCGGCCACGGATGTGGCCGTGCCCGGGTCGTCCGCCTCGCCGGGCACCTCATCCTGCGAGGCGGCCACTAATGTGGCCTTTTCGAGGTCGCCCGCCAAAACTTGTTCGGCAGCAGCGTTCCACCCGCCGCCGCCACATGATGTGTCCTCGGTGGATTCGGGGACATGCGATCTGGCGACCCTCCACCGTGGCCTCCCTCCGCCCTCCCTTCGTTTGTGGACTTTCTGGTTTTGGGGAGGGGGTTCAAGTTTTTGTTTGTGTTTTTGAGACATCTGGTATCTGTCTTTTGTTGGGGGGGAATACTGTTGCGATCTGCTGCTCAGATCTTCACATGTTTGTTATTTCCATTTTTGTTTCATTCTCAGTCTGACCCGTTTTATTTCCTGTTTTGCCCATCACTCTGGTTACTCATTAGTTCACCTGCTACACTCGTACCGCACACCTGCTTCAGCTAATCACCCTCCTTTATAAGCCAGCCTTTTCTGTTCAGTCTTCCTCGGATCCTAATTTGCCCACGCGCAACAGTGACGACTCTCGACCTTCATCTTTGTATGTATATTCTCGCTAGCTTTTACGCTAAGCCATTTGTTTATTCCAGCTCACATGCTGAGGAATTGTTTTTCTGTTTTTGGTTTGCCTTCTCTTTACAGCAGTGTTTTTGTTCCTAGCCTTTTATTATTTAATAAATCCATTTATAACTTACCTTGTTGTGTTCATCGCTTCGACGCATCCCCGGAAGAACCAATCCGGCATTACAATGCCACACAAGCGTCACATATAGTCTTAGTAGCGTAGTGTATTTGTTCATCCTATGGTCACATATGGGATGGAAGTTGTAAAATCAGCTGTTCACCTGGCAGGTTTTTCCGAGGACGAATAGGGAAGTCCTTTAGCTGCCGTCTTGTTTTATCATATATTGCTGCCTTTGCACCTGTCAATGTTTACTTTTGTATGCACATTAAATCAACAAAAAAATCCTGACTTTGGAGCAATGTTCACGGACTCTAGTATTTGGCTCTCTATTAGATGCAATGCTTTTCCATATTGTGACCATGATTTATGTCCTAAGTTGTTCACACCTCCTCATATGGAAGCTACTTTTCCTTAGGTGATTTCTCAAGAAGGGTAGAAATACAAGAACACACACACATTCTTGTATTTGTTACCTTCTTGAGACCACCGAAACATGCCCACCTCTTTAGGACCACCTTTTCTACATATATAAAGATTTGTGTTTACAACAGTAATAATGTATACATATTTGGCCATTATAAATACTTTTGTTGTGAAAATTAGTTGGAATTTCACAAGAAAAAGGTCACAATTTCATAAGAAAAACTCAGAATTTTGGCAATATTTTAATAAAAGTTGTAATTTTACTCAACGCAAGTTAAAATTTTACAAGAAAAACTGAACATTTGTGCAATGTTATGATAAAAGTTGGAATTTTACTAAATAACCGTCGCAATTTCACTACATTTTTATGAAAATAGTCGTATTTTTTCTCGACAAAAGTCACAATTTTATAAGAAAACTTAAAAATGTTGGCAATATTATAATAATAATCGGAATTTCACTCGGCAAAATTATGACGAGTCATCATTTTACTGTAGAATCTAACTGTTAATGGCCTCTATAGTCTTAGTAGCGTAGTGTATTTGTTCATCCTATGGTCACATATGGGACGCGGGTTGTCTTACGTCAGCACCGGAAGTCGTAAAATCAGCTGTTCACCTGGCGGGTTTTTTCGGGGATGAATAGGGAAGTCCTTCTCTAGCTGCCGTCTTGTTTTATCATATATTGCTGCCTTTGCACCTGTCAATGTTTACTTTTGTGTGCACATTAAATCAACAAAAAAACCTGACTTTGGAGCAATGTTCACAGACTGTAGTATTTGGCTCTCTATTAGATACCATGGTTTTCCGTATTAGGACCATGATTTATGTCCTAACTTGTTCACACCTCCTCATATGGAAACTACTTTTCCTTAGGTGATGTCTCAAGAGGGGTAGAAATACAAGATCACACACACGCAGAGAGGAAGAGGGCACGTGTCAATAGGATGAGCAGAGATGGAAGCAGCGATGCTCTCCGCCTCCTCCTGAGGGCCAACAGGGGAGAAGACATGGAAGCTCTTCATATAAATAGAAGCTGCCTGCATGCTCAAACACACTCAAGGTGTTGGAGGACGGGACGATTTGCATCAAATTTCCTGCTTGAGGTGGCGCGCGTGCATTTCCCCCCCCCTGCGTGTGATCGTCTCCAAGTTGTTTGCCTGCGTGGATGTGGCGGCGTCCCACAGGGCGGCAATCACACCACCGACACAGCCTGGTGCACTCGGCATGTCTGCACCGGATCACATGAGGGAATCATGAATGCAAAGCCCTGACATGCCCCTTTTTGACACTGCAATCTCGACACAAGGCCAAATCATTTTATACGGCCTGGGAAAGGCGGGAAATAAAAGGTGTACTTAAATGTTTTCATTGTTTCCATCTTGACAGACTTTATTCCACACCTAATAATATATTATTATTATTATTATTATTATAAGAGTCGGGAATCTTCAAAATCGATTCTTGATCCAAAACGTTTCAATTCACGCAATGTATTTTATTGTATAAGAATTGTAACTGGAACATTTTGATGGTTAGTCCGGTTACTAGGAACTTAGTCTGGTGACCAGGTAGTCAGCCATGTTACCACAAAGTTAACCACGCTACTGGGAAGTTAGCCAGGGTACATCAAAGTTTATAAGAATAACAGGAAATTAGCAGACCAGCAGGAAGTCAGCTAAACTACCACAAAGTTAGGTAAACTACCAGGTATTAAATCAGGTTACTAAAAAGTTAGCCAGGATACACAAAATTTAACAAAACCAAAAAAAAAAAGGAAGTTAGCGGACTACCAGGATGTTAGCTAGGCTACCAGTTAGTCGGGTTATCTGGGTGTTAGTCAGGTTTCTAGGAACTTAGAGTTAGCCAGGGTACATCAACATTAACAAAAAATAACAAGAAATCAGCAGGAAGTTAGCTAAAGTACCAGGAAGTTAGTCAGGTTACTTGGAAGTTAGCCAGGTTACCAGGATATTGTCTGGCTACCAGGAATTTAGTCTGGTTACAGTTAGCCATGCTACCACAGAGTTAACCATGCTTCTAGAAAGTTAGCCAGGGTACATCAGAGTTAACAAGAATAACAGGAAATTAGCAGACGAGCAGAAAGTTAGCTAACCTAGCAGGAATTCAGTCAGGTTACTTGGAAGTTACCCAGGTTACCAGGAATGTAGTCTGGCTACCAGCAATTTCGTCTGGTTACAGTTAGCCATGCTACCACCGAGTTAACCATGCTACTAGGAAGTTAACCAGGGTACATCTAAGTTAACAAAAAAAAATAGGCAGTTAGCAGACTACCAGAAAGTTAGCTATGCTACCAGGAAGTTTACCAGAATACCAAAAAAGTTTGCCAGGTTAGCAGGGCGTTAGTCAGGATTCTAGGAAGTTAGCCAGGATACAGAGAAGTTAACAAAAAAAAACAGGAAGATAGCAGACTACCAGGAAGTTAGCTAGGCTACCAGAAAGTTTACCAGAATACCAGAAAAGTCAGTCAGGTTAGCAGGGCATTAGTCAGGTTACTAAGAACTTAGTCTGGTTACCAGGAAGTTAGCCATGCTACTAGGAAGTTTGCCAGGGTATAGCAAAGTTAACAAGAATAACAGGAAATTAGCAGACTAGCAGGAAATTAGCTAAACTAAAGGGAATTTAGTCAGGTTACTAGGAAGTTAGCCTGGATACATAGAAGTTAACAAAAAACAGGAAGTTTTTCACTGTCGTTGCCAACATGAGCGTTGAAATCCCCCAGTAGGACAAGGGAATCACCCGGGGGAGCACTTTCCAGTACTCCCTCGAGTGTACCCAAAAAGGGTGGGTACTCTGAACTGCTGTTTGGTGCGAGAGAAGTGGTTCCAGAGCCCTTGCTGCGCGTCGAAGTGAGTCCGACTATATCCAGCCGGAACTTCTCCACTTCGCGCACTAGCTGAGGCTCTTTCCCCCCCAGTGAGGTGACGTTCCACGTCCCAAGAGCTAGCTTCTGTAGCCGAGGATCGGACCGCCAAGTGCCCTGCCTTCGGCTGCCGCCCAGCTCACATTGCACCCGACCTCTATGGCCCTTGCTATGGGTGGTGAGCCCATTGGAGGGGTGACCCACGTTGCCTCTTCGGGCTGTGCCCGGCCGGGCCCCATGGGAACAGGCCCGGCCACCAGGCGCTCGCCATCGTGCCCCACCTCCGGGCCTTGCTCCAGAGAGGGGCCCCGGTGACCCGCGTCCGGGCGAGGGAAATCGGGGTCCATTCTTTCTCTTCTTCATAGAGGTCTTCGAGCTGCTCTTTGTCTGATCCCTCACCTAGAACCTGTTTGCCTTGGGAGACCCTACCAGGGGGCATAAAGCCCCCGGACAACATAGCTCCTAGGATCATTGGGACACGCAAACTCCTCTACCACGATAAGGTGGCAGCTCAGAGAGGAGAGCCAGAATACAAAGAAATTAAAAAGAATAACAATAAATTAGCAGACTAGCAAGAAATTAGTTAAACTACCAGGAATTTAGCAGGTTACTAAGAAGTTAGCCAGAATACACAGAAGTTAACAAAAAAACAGGAAGTTAGCGGACTACCAGGATGTTAGCTCGGCTACCAAAAGTTTTACCAGAATTGTCAGTCAGGTTAGCAGGGCGTTAGTCAGGTTACTAGGAAATCAATATGGTTACCAGGAAGTTAGCCATGCTACCACAGGGTAAACCATTTTACTAGGAAGTTAGCCAGGGTACATCAACGTTAACAAGAATAACGGGAAATTATCAGACTAGCAGGAAGTTAGCTAAACTACCAGGAACTTAGTCAGGTTACTAGGAAGTAAGCCAGGATACAAAGAAATTAAAAAAAATAACAAGAAAATAGCAGACTAGAAATAAGTTAGCTAAACTACCGGAAATGTAGTCAGGTTACTAGTTACTAGTTAGCCAGAATACACAGAAGTTAACAAACAAATTTGGGAAGTTAGCTAGGCTACCAGGAAGTTTACGAGAATACCAGAAAAGTTAGTCAGGTTAGCAGGGCGTTAGTCAGGTTACTAAGAAATTAGCCGGGATACACAGAAGTTAACAAAAAAAAAAACAGGAAGTTAGCAGACACCAGGAAGTTAGCTATGCTACCAGCAAGTTTACGAGAATATCAGAAAAGTTAGTCAGGTTAGCAGGGCGTTAGTCTGGTTACTCGGATCTTTTAGTTAACCAGGGTACATCAACAGCAACAGGAATAACAGGAAATTAGCAGACGAGCAGGAAGTTAGCTAAACTACCAGGAAGTTATTCAGGTTACTAGGAAGTTAGCCAGGTTACCTGGAAGTTTACCAGACTACCTGAAAATTAGCCAGGTTACCACAAACATATTCTGGCTACCAGGAATTTAGTCTTGTTACCACAGAGTTAACCATGCTACCAGGAAGTTAGCCAGGGTACATTCAAGTTAAATACCAGTGCCCAAAGATTGCATTATCATTTCAAAGCAAGTTAGCCATCAAGGTTAGTGTCTTCCTGTGTTTAGCGCTTACTTACTGTCCTGTGCTTTTATTTTGGTGACATTTTAGTTTTTGGTGTTTTTCCCTGCTGCAACTTTACTTATGCCTCTCACCTTCTGTTCCCTGCACCTGTTTTGTCTCGTTAATTAGGAGTATTTTTTCATACAAAAAATAAAATAAAAAACGCTGAAAAATGAGGACTGTGAAAACTTTCCAGGAAGTGGTGAAAATTGGGAATTCTTGGAAATTTTTTTAGACTTTGGAAAATTGTAGTTTGATTGCCCAAGGTGAGGATGGTGTGGGATATTTCTGGGATATTTTCTTTATATTTTAAAAACCAATAAAACTAAAAAAAAAATAATAATAATCAAATTTAGCCACGTTAGCACACAGCTGCCTTATTGACATGCTTTTTTCAACTGGATAAAGCGGGGCTTTAAAAGGCTGAAAGGGTGCACGGCGCCCCCTGCAGGAATGGAGGCCGCAGTACATGCGTCATGGAAGAAGAGCAATGTGACTGTTGAAATTGTCAAGTGTGCACGCGGACCTGTCAGAAGGACTAAAGAAAACTTAACCTTTTCTCTCGCTGTGCCCTGTTGCCCGCAGGGCGGAAAGGAAGCAGCCCACGCACCGCCCGTGTAAACTGCAGCTGGAGCAGTGCCTGGCCGCCGAGCAGGTGCCCACCCCCGAGCTCATCCAGGGCTACGTCAAAAAGGTAAGAGAACAAACATTTTCTTATATTTTTTAATTGGAGATGTCATCATTTCATAACACAAACATTAAAAGGATTGGACACCATAAATAAATGCAACGGGAAAATGCTGTAAAAATAAGAAACTAAAATCACATTAAAACTGAAAGGTGGGAAAAACTACTGAACAAAAAAACAATGCTGCGAATGTCAAAACCCATAAAACTCCCCAAAAAGGAAGTTAGCCAGACTGCAATGAAGTTAACCAAATCAACAGAAAGTTAACCAGACTGCTAGGGAAAATAAACAACATATCAGGAAGTTAGCAAGGATACCACAAAATATGCCAGGAAACCAGGTAGTGAACCAGAATACCCGGGAGTTAACAAGTATACCAGAAAGTTGACCAGGATACTAGTAAGTTAGCCAAGTTACCACAAAGTTAACAATGCTACCCGGAAGTTAGCCATGATACCATGATACAAACAAGTTAGCCGGGCTACCAAAAAGTTAACCAGGGTACCAGGAAGTTTACCAGGATACCAGGAAGTTAACCAGTCCAAACAGGCATTAACAAGAGTACCAAGAAGCTCGCAGGATACTAGGAAGTTAGCTAGGCTATCAGGAAGTTAATACGATGGCTGGGAAGTTAACCAGGATAACAAAAGATTAAGCCAGACTAACAGAAGGTTTACCAAGAAAATGACCAGAAAACCAGGTAAATAAACAGGATACTAGTAAGTTAGCCAAGCTACCACCAATTTAACAATGCTAGCCATGATACTAGGATACAAGAAAATTAGCCGGGCTACTGAAAACTTAAACCGGATACAAAGAAGTTAAGTATATCAGGAAGTTAACCAGCATACACAGGCATTAACAAGAATACCAGGAGGTTCGCCAGGATACTAGGAAGTTAGCTAGGCTACCAGGAAGTCAACCAAAATAACAGAAAGTTAGCTAAACTTCTAGGAAAATAAACAGGATACCAGGAAGTTAGCCGGGATGCCACAAAGTAAGCTGGGCAACCAGGTAGTGAACCAGGATACCCGGGAGTTAACAAGAATACCAGAAAGTTGACCAGGATACTAGTAAGTTAGCCAAGTTACCACAAAGTTAACAATGCTACCCGGAAGTCAGCCATGATACTAGGATACAAGCAAGTTAGCCGGGCTACCAAAAAGTTAGCCAGGGTACCAGGAAGTTTACCAGGATACCAGGAAGTTAACCAGTCCCAACAGGCATTAACAAGAGTAAAAAGAAGCTTGCAGGATAGTAAGAAGTTAGCTAGGCTACCAGGAAGTTAATACGATGGCTGGGAAGTTGCCCAGGATAACAAAAGATTAAGTACAGACTAACAGGATGTTTACCAAGGAAATAACCAGAATACCAGGAAAATAAACAGGATTCTAGTAAGTTAGCCAAGTTACCACAAAGTTAACAACGCTACCCGGAAGTCAGCCATGATACTAGGATACAAGCAAGTTAGCCGGGCTACCAAAAAGTTAGCCAGTGTACCAGGAAGTTTACCAGGATACCAGGAAGTTAACCAGTCCCAACAGGCATTAACAAGAGTAAAAAGAAGCTTGCAGGATAGTAAGAAGTTAGCTAGGCTACCAGGAAGTTAATACGATGGCTGGGAAGTTGCCCAGGATAACAAAAGATTAAGTACAGACAAACAGGATGTTTACCAAGGAAATAACCAGAATACCAGGAAAATAAACAGGATTCTAGTAAGTTAGCCAAGTTACCACAAAGTTAACAACGCTACCCGGAAGTTAGCCATGATACTAGGATACAAGCAAGTTAGCCGGGCTACCAAAAAGTTAGCCAGTGTACCAGGAAGTTTACCAGGATACCAGGAAGTTAACCAGTCCCAACAGGCATTAACAAGAGTAAAAAGAAGCTCGCAGGATAGTAGGAAGTTAGCTAGGCTACCAGGAAGTTAAAACGATGGCTGGGAAGTTTCCCAGGATAACAAAAGATTAAGCCAGACTAACAGGATGTTTACCAAGGAAATAACCAGAATACCAGGAAAATAAACGGGATACTAGTAAGTTAGCCAAGCTACCACCAATTTAACTAGCCATGATACTAGGATACAAGAAAATTAGCCGGGCTACCGGAAAGTTAAACCGGATACAAAGAAGTTAAGTATATCAGGAAGTTAACCAGCATACACAGGCATTAACAAGAATACCAGGAGGTTCGCCAGGATACTAGGAAGTTAGCTAGGCTACCAGGAAGTCAACCAAAATAACAGAAAGTTAGCCAAACTTCTAGGAAAATAAACAGGATACCAGGAAGTTAGCCGGGATGCCACAAAGTAAGCTGGGCAACCAGGTAGTGAACCAGGATACCCGGGAGTTAACAAGAATACCAGAAAGTTGACCAGGATACTAGTAAGTTAGCCAAGTTACCACAAAGTTAACAATGCTACCCGGAAGTTAGCCATGATACCAGGATACAAGCAAGTTAGCCGGGCTACCAAAAAGTTAGCCAGGGTACCAGGAAGTTTACCAGGATACCAGGAAGTTAACCAGTCCAAACAGACATTAACAAGAGTACCAAGAAGCTCGCAGGATATTAGCAAAGTAAGCTGGGCAACCAGGTACGGAACCAGGATACCCGGGACTTAACACGTATACCCGAAAGTTGACCAGGATATCAGGAAAACAAACATGATACTAGTAAGTCAGCCAAGTACCCACAATGCTAACAATGCTACCTGGAAGTTAGCCATGATATCAGGATACAAAAAAGTTAGCCGGGCTACCAGAAAGTTATTTAGGATACCAGGAAGTTAACCAGGATATCACAAAGTAAGCCCGGCAACCAGGAAATTAACCAGGATACCCAGGAGTTAACAAGTATACCAGGAAGTCAACCAAGATACCAGGGTACCCGGAAAATAAACATTATATTAGTAAGTTAGCCAAGTTACCACAAAGTTAACAATGCTACCTGGAAGTTAGCCATAATGCAAGGATACAAGAAAGTTTGACGGGCTACCAGAAAGTTAACCAGGGTATACAGGCATTACCAAGAATGTCAGGAAGTTTGCCAGAATACTAGGAAGTTAGCTAGGCTACCAGAAAGTTAACCAAATTAACAGAATGTTAGCCAGAATAGCAGTAAGATTACCGAGAAAATAACCAGAATATTAGGAAAATAAACAGAATACTAGTAAGTTAGCCAAGTTACCACAAAATTAACAATGCTAGCTGGAAGTTAACCATGATACCATATAGCTCTCTAGTCAACGTATGAAATAACAAGTGTGTGTAATAAATTTAAATGCGCCACCTTTGGCCAAAATTAATTTAAAAAATAAAATAAATATGTATATAGAGACATACTGTAATAACTTGAAGTAAATAATGAAGATTAAAAAACAATTACAAACAAAAAATGAAAAAAAATATATATTTTTTTTTTACTAAAATCTGTCTTTTTCTCACAATGTGTTGACTTTTTTCTCATAAAGTTGGGAACAATTTCTCATATTCTTTCTGTTTCTTAAGTATTGCAATATGTTCTCCTAAAGTTAATACTTTTTTAATGTAAAATTATTACTTTTTAATGCAAAGCGGTGAAATTTGTCACATAAAATTCCGAGTTATCACAATATTGCCAATTGTTTGGTTGTTCTTCTAAAATAGTGACATTTTTGGAGTAAAATTGTGACTTCTGTCATACTTTTGCTGAGTGAAATTCCAATTAGTATTATGATATTGACAAAATTTTACAGTTTTCTTCTAAAATTATGACTTTAGTTGAGTAAAATTACGAGTCTTGTCATAAAATTGCCAAAATGTTAAGCTTTTCTTGTAAAAATTGCGACTGATACTGAGTAAAATTGGTGAAATCTATGAAAATGTGGGTGGTCCCAAAATTAAATTGATTATGTGTGGGTTTTAAACGAGCTCCCCCTCTAGTCAACGTATTAAATAAGTGTGTGTAAGAAATTTAAATGCGCCCCCTTTGGCCAAAATTAATTTAAAAAATCAAATAAATATGTATATAGAGACATACTGTAATAACCTTAAGTAAATAATGAAGATTAAAAAACAATTCCAAATTTTTTTTTTTTTTTTTTTTTTTTTTTTACTAAAATAATTTTTTTTCTTACAATGTGTTGACTTTTTTCTCATAAAATTGGGAACAATTTCTCATATTATTTGTGTTTTTTAAGTATTGCAATATTTTCTCCTAAAGTTATTACTTTTTTAATGTAAAACTATTACTTTTTAATACAAAGTGGTGACATTTGTCATATAAAATTCCGAGTTATCACAATATTGCCAATTGTTTGGTTGTTCTTCTAAAATGGTGATATTTTTGGAGTAAAATTGTGACTTCTGTCATTCTTTTGCTGAGTGAAATTCCAATTATTATTATAATATTGCCAAAATTTTACAGTTTTCTTCTAAAATTATGACTTTAGTTGAGTAAAATTACGAGTCTTGTCATAAAGTTGCCAAAATGTTAAGTTTTTCTTGTAAATATTGCGACTGACACTGAGTAAAATTGGGGAAATCTATGAAAATGTGGATGGTCCCAAAATTAAATTGATTATGTGTGGGTTTTAAACGAGCTCCCGCTCTAGTCAACGTATGAAATAACAAGTGTGTGTAAGAAATTTAAATGCGCCCCCTTTGGCCAAAATTTATTTAAAAAAATCAAATATGTATATAGAGACATACTGTAATAACTTGAAGTAAATAATGAAGATTAAAAAATAATTACAAACAAGAAAAACAAAAAAATATTTTCTTTTTTTTCCTAAAATTAGTCTTTTTCTCACAATGTGTTGACTTTTTTCTCATAAAATTGGGAACAATTTCGCATATTCTTTCTGTTTCTTAAATATTGCAATTTTTTCTCCTAAAATTATTACTTTTTTAATGTAAAATGATTACTTTTTAATGCAAAGTGGTGACATTTGTCATATAAAATTCCGAGTTTTTACAATATTGCCAATTGTTTGGTTGTTCTTCTAAAATAGTGATATTTTTGGAGTAAAATTGTGACTTCTGTCATACTTTTGCTGAGTGAAATTCCAATTATTATTATAATATTGCCAAAATTTTACAGTTTTCTCCCAAAACTGTGACTACTCAAGTAAAATTACGACTCTTTTCATAAAATTGCAAGCTTTTCTTGTAAAATTGCGACTGTTGAGTGAAATTCCAAATTTTTATCACATTACTGCACAAATGTTTAGTTTTTGACTCTTGTTGAGTATAATGACAACTTTTATTATAATACTGCCAAAATTGTACGTTTTACTTGTGGATTTGTGACCTTTTTCTTGTGAAATTCCAACCCATTTTTCACAACCCATTTTTTTCTCTAAATTTGGCCCCCGAGTCAAAATAATTGCCCAGGCCTGCTCTAACCACTAGGCCACTGAGTAGGTCAAATCCAGAGATAGTTTTATTTTTTTGCAAGCGGCTCGTCTTCTCATGTTCTGAATCCGGGAGAAATTTTGCGTGAACTGTTGGTACCGTAGCATCCCGAGTCGCGGCACCTCCGGACCTCATTACCCCCACTTTTCTGGAAGTGGAGGCGGCGTCCACGCCGGACACGTACGGTCTTTCCCGTCGCCGTCGTTATACTTTTGCGTTCTGTCATTATCCTTTCCTTCGCTTCCATCCTGACCTTCAGACGCCTCCTCCCGCCGCCGCCGCCTTAATAACTTTTGCCCCGAGGAAAGGAAATGCGGAATTAAAATCATTGCTGGCGGGATGACGCTCTACCCATCTGTGCGCTAATGAAGGGGAAACCGAGCGATGCAAAGTGCTTGACCCGCGGCGCCGACGTCTCGCCTCACCTTCCCGCACCTTTCCACAGACAATGTTTACGCCGTGGGGGCGAGGAGGAGGGGCGCGTGGCGTGCATATGTTCAAGGCGCGTCGGGACGGAAACATCATGAATATATCAGCGTGACTTTGTGAGCAATCACGGCGGCAGCGCCGGCTCTCGCTGTACCGACTCCAGCAGGGGTCTCAGACATGCGGCCCTCGAGACCTTGTATTGCGGCCCCCGCCTTAAAATGAAAGTTTAACGTTAGTACGGCCCGCAAGTTTTATATGAATGGCCCTTGACAACGTTATGTTATTTGGGTCCAAAATGGCTCTTTCAACGTTCTGGGTTGCCTACGTTAGTGGATAAGCGGCAAATGAGTGAAAGCGACAGAGACGTTGCCATGGAGACAAGGGTTTTCTTACGTGCCCGGCTGCAGTCACACCACGACACTTGTCCGTCAGTAACAACAGTCCTTCGATAACCTGGACCAGGGGTCGGCAACCCGCGTCTCCGGAGCCACACGCTCTTTGATCACTCTGATGTGGCTAAGCCGCATACTTGCCGACCCACCCAATTTTTCCAGAAGATTACCGGATTTCAGGGCCTCTCCCAGGGCAAACATTCTCCGAATTTTACCCGGACAACAATATTGATGGCGTGCCGTAAAGGCAATGCCTTTCACGCTCTCTGAAACATACATGCCCGCTTTTACACATTGCTATCTACATGCCGGCCGGTCACATGTAATATGCGGCCCCTGTTATCACACGAAAGTGACTGCAAGGCATACTTGTTCAACAGCCATACAGGTTACACTGAGAGTTATGATATAAACAACTTTAACAATCTTACTAATATGCGCCACACTGTGAACCCACACTATACAAGAATGAAAAACACATTTCAGGAGAACATCCGCACTGTAACACAACATAAACACAACAGAACAAATACCCTGAATCCCATGCATCCATTACTATTCCGGACTACATTATACACCCCGCTACCAACAAACCCCGCCCACCTCAACCGACGCACATCGTCTACAAAAAGCAGAGACTTGATCCCTCGGCCACCAAACCGGAACCCCCCAACGCCTAGAAATTCTGTCCATAAAAGTTATGAACAGAATCGGTGACAAAGGACAGCCTTGGCGGAGTCCAACCCTCACTGGAAACGTGTCCGACTTACTGCCGGCAATGCGGACCAAGCTCTGACACTGATCGTACAGAGAGCGAACCGCCACAATCAGACAGTCCGATACCTCATAGAATGAAAAACACATTTCAGGAGAACATCCGCGCTGTAACACAACATAAACACAACAGAACAAATACCCAAAATCCCATGCATCCCTAACTCTTCCGGGCTACATTATACACCCCGCTACCACCAAACCCCGCCCACCTCAACCGACGCACATCGTTCACAAAAAGCAGAGACCTGATCCCGCGGCCACCAAACCGGAACCCCTCAACGCCTAGAAATTCTTTCCATAAAAGTTATGAACGGAATCGGTGACAAAGACAGCCTTGGCGGAGTCCAACCCTCACTGGAAACGTGTCCGACTTACTGCCGGCAATGCGGACCAAGCTCTGACACTGATCGTACAGGGAGCGAACCGCCACAATCAGACAGTCCGATAACCCCATACTCTCTGAGCACTCCCCACAGGACTTCCCGGGGGACACGGTCCAATGCCTTCTCCAAGTCCACAAAGCACATGTAGACTGGTTGGGCAAACTCCCATGCACCCTCAAGAACCCTGCCGAGAGTATAGAGCTGGTCCACATTTCCACAACCTGGACGAAAACCGGTATCTTTATGCAGTGTTATTTCATATTAAATTTCAAAAGATTTTTGTGGCTCCCATTGATTTCTTTATTTTGTGAAACGGGTCAAAATGGCTCTTTGAGTGGTAAAGGTTGCCGTCCCCTGACCTGGACCAATTCATTTTTTTTTCTTTATTGTTTAACTTGCATTGCCTCACACGATGAACACTACATATATTTCTATATGACGCCGGATAACATTCCCGGTAGCCGTCACTTTTGTGCGCTCGCTATCCTGGTACTTTCCCAGTGTGACAGACTCTCACCGTCCGGGTTCCATGGACCACCAAAGATAGACATTACGTCGAGCAGTTTGTGACTTTTGTTTTATTATTTCAATAAAACCTTTCAGCTTTCGCTTTTCAGCCGGCCGCATCTGAGTTTTCCTCCGACTCTCTTCCTCTTCTGCGCTCGCTCCACATCCGCTTCTCTCTGGCTTCGTCTCTGGCTTCGTCTCTGGTCTACGCCTCTCTCCTCCACGTTTTCCGGCTGTTGCTCTTTTACAGAGTGCGCGAGGATTATTTAAAGGCCTACTGAAATGAGATTTTCTTATTCAAACGGGGATAGCAGGTCCATTTTATGTGTCATACTTGATCATTTCGCGATATTGCCATATTTTTGCTGAAAGGATTTAGTGGAGAACATCGACGATAAAGTTCGCAACTTTTGGTCGCTAATAAAAAAGCCTTGCCTTTACCGTAAGTAACAGACGATGTGCGCGTGACGTCACCGGTGGGAGGGCTCCTCACATCCTCACATTGTTTATAATGTGAGCCTCCAGCAGTAAGAGCAATTTCGACCGAGAAAGCGACAATTTCCCCATTAATTTGAGCGAGGATGAAAGATTCGTGGATGAGGATAGTGATAGTGAAGGACTAGAAAAAAAATAAAATAAAAAGCGAAGGCTACGGGCGGCGGCAGTGTGAGCGTTTCCGATGTAATTAGACACATTTACTAGGATCATTCTGGAAGATCCCTTATCTGCTTATTGTTTTAATAGTGTTTTAGTGAGATTGTAAAGACATACCTCAAAGTCGGATGGCTGCGGTGAACACGCAGTGTCTCAAAGAGAAGCCGAGGAGCCAAGATCACAGCTGCCTGTTTTGACAGCTACTACAGGGGGACGCATAATCCAGTGATGTCTCCGGTAAGATATATATCACAATTTTCCCTTCCAAAAACATGCTGGTTGACGTAGAGAAACATGTTCGCTTGACCGCTCTGTTCCATAGTAAAGCTTCACAACAAAGAAATAAACACCGGCTGTGTCTTGGTGCTAAAGACAGCTGCAATACACCGCTTTCCACCAACAGCATTGTTCTTTATAGTCTCCTTTATTAATTGAACATATTGCAAAAGATTCAGCAACACAGATGTCCAAAATACTGTGTAAGTATGCGATGAAAAGAGACGACTTTTCACCGTAAGTGGTGCTGAGCTAGTGTGTCCCCTCCAACCAATAACGTCACAAACACGCGTCATCATTCCGCGACGTTTTCAACAAGAAACTCAGCGGGAAATTTGAAATTGTAATTTTAGTAAACTAAACCGCCCGTATTGGCATGTGTTGCAATGTTAATATTTCATCATTGATATATAAATTATCAGACTGCGTGGTCGGTAGGGTTGGGTATTGAGTGTCGAGTATCGATTGGAACCGGGACTAACTTTCCGATTCTCCCGGAATCGTTCAAAAATTTAAATTTCGATTCCTAGTTTCGATACCCGGTCCGCCGACCGGAAGAAGAAGCCGCTGAACACCAACGGAAGTCTTAGCACAGTTGACCCTATGTAGCCGAGCGAGTCAGTCAAGCATGGATAGCGGGCGTCGGAGGTCGAAAGTGTGGCTTTATTTTACTAAAAAGAAATGAAATATTGGCGAAATGTAACACGTGCGACAGGACTGTTTCGTGCTTAGGAGGGTGCACGTCGAACATGATGAAGCACCTCCGAGTTCATGGAGTACAAATAAATGCGTGTCCGACCATCCTCCTCTGCCTCTTCCTCTGGCTCCGGCTCCGACGCCCAGCCTGGCACCTCGGTGACTGCACTGCAGTCTGAATCCGGTAAATAAAACAATATATATGCAATAAATAATGTGTTTTGCGCCAACTTTGAGGCAGCTAACAAATTAACCCGCGTATTTTTTCATTGACAATTTACAACCTGCTAGCCAGGCTCCGCGATGTGCTCATCGTACTCCGTTCAATGGGGAAGATGTCGGTGCCACAGACGGAAGAGTGCCACAGAAAGGTCACTGCACATATAGTCAAAAGACTGCATCCCTTTTCAGAGGTGGAATCTCCAACATTTAGGTTAGTTAAGCAATAACGTTAGAGCTAAGAAATTGAAATGCGCCCCCTTTGGCCAAAGTTTATAAAAATAAATCAAATAAATATGTATATAAAGACATACAGTAGTAACTTGAAGTAAATAATTAAGATTAAAAATCAATTACAAACAAAAAAACTAAAATATTTTTTTTTTTACTAAAATCAGTCTTTTTCTCACAATGTGTTGACTTTTTTCTCATAAAATTGTAAACAATTTCTCATATTCTTTCTGTTTCTTAAATATTGCAATATTTTCTCCTATAGCTCGGTTGGTAGAGTGGCCGTGCCAGCCACTTGGGGGTTGCAGGTTCGATTCCCACTTCCGCCATCTTAGTCACTTCCGTTGTGTCCTTGGGCAAGACACTTTACCCACCTGCTCCCAGTGCCACCCACACTGGTTTAAATGTAACTTAGATATTTGGTTTCACTATGAAAAGCGCTATATAAATATAATTCACCTCACTTAAAATTACTTTTTTAATGTAAAATTATTACTTTTTAATGTAAAATGATTACTTTTTAATGCAAAGTGGGGACACTTGTAATGTAAAATTCCGACTTATCACAATATTGCCAATTGTTTGGTTGTTCTCCTAAAATAGTGACATTTTTGGAGTAAAATTGTGACTTTTGTCATACTTTTGCCAAGTGAAATTCCATTTATTATTAT
>NC_084621.1:24903871-24916371 GCF_033978795.1 Nerophis ophidion | reverse complement strand
CAAACAATGGCACACAAGCTAGACCGGGGGGTGTCCAACCTCTGGCGTGACGAGTTTAAGAATTTGAAGCCTTTGACAGTGTAATTGCTGCAAATTGAAGTGTTCTTAGCACAGCATGCACTTATATGACCCAGCCCAAAAATTAAAATAATCCTTTCCCGCTCATGGCACAAACTGCAAGCGATACAAAACGTCAACATAGCACTAGCTGCTTACTGGACTTTGTGGATATTAAAAGAAATGTCCTCCCACGACACGTAAGTCAACATTTCAACCAATTAAAGCCACTACAATTTATGATGGTAAAAATTGCAAAACACGCACCACAGTTATACAACTTTGGCACATTTTAGCTGCTTGATGTTTCTGATGGATTACACAACTTTAAGAAGGACGTCACGGAAGTAAACAAGGTAGGCATCGACCTTTCACATACTCTTAATGGCCAATTATATTAAGTCTTAATTATATATCTATTGTATTAATATAATATGCATTTATACTGTGCAAATGTGTACACATATATAGGCACATGTGTGTAGTCTGTGTGTTTATATGTGTATATATAGATGCATATATGGGCAGATTTTTGTGTGTGTGTATATATATATATATATATATATATATATATATATATGTATATATATATATATATATGTATATATGTGTATATATATATATATATATATGTATATGTATATGTGTACAGTATATATATATATACAGTGAAGCAAAAAAGTATTTAGTCAGCCACCGATTGTGAAAGTTCTCCCACTTAAAATGATGAGAGAGGTCTGTAATTTTCATCATAGGTACACTTCAACTGTAAGAGACAGAATGTGAAAAAAAAACAGTAATTTACATTGTAGGAACGTCCGGGCCAATTAGGTGAAAAACACAATTGACCTCAAGGAAGGAAAAACGGTGCGACAGAGTAGCAAAGTGGTGTCTGTGTGAATAAATACATTTACATTATTTTTGGGTGGATTTTTGTACGGTTAAGTCTTTGTCTAACCAAAACCCAGGTCCTCCCCGGTGCCTTTTTGTTTATTGACGGTGTTGCACAAGAGCGGCAAAACCAAGGCGCATTAGCTCGCACGTTGATAAATGAGGACGGATGGGTTGTTAAGGCCGCGCACAAAAGCTTTGCTCAGTGTCGGCCAGACAAAACAAAACAAAACACATTTGTGTGGTGTGAGTAATCCCCGGCTCGCAACAAACACGGACATGTACGCTAATTGGCCCCATGAGGGTCATTGAAGGTCAACATGTCAGACTTTGCTCAGCCCCGGACCCCCTCAAGAAACGCCGGATGTCCCTCCGCCCAACAAATCCAAACACGGCCGCGAGGATGTCGCACGGGTCGCCAACGAGCCGTAATTCGCATCGTTAAAGGTCACGATTCCCGCCTGGGAAACACATGTCAACGTGGTTTGTTGCCACTGGACTTTCTAGTCCTGATGGGAACATTAGACCAGGCTCATGATCCCTGAAAACGGGGTTACGTAAAAATGGTGTCTAGAAAACCCCAAAACTAGGGAAGTTGGAACCTTGTGTAAATTGTAAATAAAAACAGAATACAATGATTTGCAAATCCTTTTCAACTTATATTCAATTGAATAGACTGCAAAGACAAGATATTTAATGTTTGAACTGGAAAACGTATTTTTTTGCAAATATTAGCTCATTTGGAATGTTTCAAAAAAGCTGGCACAAGTGGCAAAAATGACTGAGAAAGTTAGAAATGCCTATCAAACGCTTATTCGGACCATCACAGGTGAACAAGCTAATTATGAACAGGTGGGTGCCATGATTGGGTATAAAAGCAGGTTCCCATGAAATGCTCAGTCATTCACAAACAAGGATGGGGTGAAGGTCACCGCTTTGTGAACAAATGCATGAGCAAATTGTCCAACAGTTTAAGAACAACTATTGTCAACGAGCTATTGCAAGAAATTTAGGGATTTCACCATGTACGGTCCCTAATTTCACCAAAAGGTTCAGAGAATCTGGAGAAATCACTGCTTGTAACATTGAATACCTGTGACCTTGGATCCCTCAGGCTGTACTGCATCAAAAAGCGACATCAGTGTGTAAAGGATATCACCACAGGGGCTCAGGAACACTTCAGAAAACCACTGTCAGTAACTACAGTTGGTCACTACATCTGTAATTGCAAGTTAAAACTCTACTATGCATAGCAAAAGCCATTTATCAACAACACCCAGAAACACTGCTGGCTTTATTGTGCCCGAGCTCATCTAAGATGGACTGATGCAAAGTGGAAAAGTGTTCTGTTGTCTGACAAGTCCACATTTTAAACTGTTTTTGGAAACTGGACGTTGTGTCTTCCGGAACAAAGAGTAACTTACACATCTGTGAAGGCACCATTAATGCTGAAAGGTACATACTGGTTTTGGGGCAACATATGTTGCCATACAAGCAACATTAACATGGACGCCCCTGCTTATTTCAGCAAGACAATGCCAAGCCACGTGTTAGAACGACATAGTAAAAGAGTGCGGGTACTAGACTGGCCTGCCTGTAGTCCAGACCTGTCTCCCATTGAAAATGTGTGGTGCATTATGAAGCCTAAAATACCACAACGGAGACCCCGGACTTTTGAACAACTTAAACTGAACTCAAGCAAGAACGGGAAAAAATTTCACCTGAAAAGCTTCAAAAATTGCTCTCCTCAGTTCCCAAACGTTAACTGAGTGTTGTTAAAAGAAAAGACCATGTAACACAGTGATAAAAACGAACCTGTTCCAACTTTTTTGCTGCCATTAAATTTTAAGTTAAATTAACTTTCTCCATTCAGACATGAAAAATATTGTCTTTGCAGTTTATTCAACTGAATATAAATTTTGCAAATCATCGTATTCTGTTTTTATTTACGAGTTACACAACGTCCCAACTTCACTGTTTTTGGGGTTTCTGTACTGAAAGGCCTTCTGAAAGGAATTTTTTTTTATTCAAACGGGAATAGCAGGTCCATTCTATGTGTCATACTTAATCATTTTGCGATATTGCCATATTTTTGCTGAAAGGATTTAGTAGAGAACATCCACGATAAAGTTCGCAACTTTCGGTGCTAAGAGAAAAGCCCTGCCTGTACCGGAAGTCGCAGACGATGACGTCACACGTGTGATGGCTCCTCACATATTCACATTGTTTTTAATTGGAGCCTCCAACAAAAAGAGCTGTTCGGACCACGAAAATGACAATTCCCCCATTAATTTGAGTCAGGATGAAAGATTTGTGTTTGAGGATATTGAAAGCGACGGACTAGAAAAAAAAAAAAAAGTTAAAAAAAAAAACGCGATTGCATTGGGACGGATTCCGATGTTTTTAGATACATTTACTAGGTTAATTCTGGGAAATCCCTTATCTTTCTATTGTGTTGCTAGTGTTTTAGTGAGTTTAACAGTACCTGATAGTCGGAGGTGTACGTCCACGGGTGTCTTGACGCCAATGTCTCAGCGAGGTCGACGGCAGCTTTATGAACGGCACAAGCTCAGCTTTTCTCCGGTAAGAAGCGAATTTTTACCACAATTTTCTCACCGAAAACTGCTGGTTGACATTCCGTCTTGATTCATGTTCGCTTGACCGCGCTCTGATCCATAGTTAAGTTTCACCTCCAGGAACTTTAAACAAGGAATCACCGTGTGTTTGTGTGGCTAAAGGCTAAAGCTTCCCAACTCCATCTTTCTACTGTGACTTCTCCAATATTAATTGAACAAATTGCAAAAGATTCAGCAACACAGATCTCCAAAATACTGTGTAATTATGCCGTTAAAGCAGACGACTTTTAGCTGTGTGTGTGTGTGCAGCGCTCATATTTCCTTAAAGGGGAACATTATCACAATTTCAAAAGGGTTAAAAACCTTAAAAATCAGTTCCCAGTGGCTTGTTTTATTTTTCAAAGTTTTTTTCAACATTTTACACCTCCCGGAATATCCCTAAATAAAGCTTTAAAGTGCCTTATTTTCGCTATCTTCAAAGCCACTATCCATTTCCCTGTGAAGTCATACAGTGCTGCCAATACAAACAACATGGCGGTTACCACAGCAAGATATAGCGACATTAGCTCGGATTCAGACTCTGATTTCAGCGGCTTAAGCGATTCAACAGATTACGCATGTATTGAAACAGATGGTCGGAGTATGGAAGCAGATAGCGAAAACGAAATTGAAGAAGAAATTGGAGCTATTGAGCGAATAGCTATTGTCGCTATTCGGCCATAGCGTGGGTGTACCTAATGAATTGGCCCATAGCATGGCTGCCTTATTAGCATCGCCGGTAAAATGTGCGGACCAAACGATCAGAACTTTGGCGTCTTGTGACGCTGGAGCAACTTAAATCTTCAATTGGTAAGTGTTTGTTTCGCATTAAATGTGGGTATCTAGTTTCAAATGTACATACAGCTAGCGTAAATAGCATTTTAGCGTCGATTAGCATAGCATGTTAGCATCGATTAGCTGGCAGTCATGCCATGACCAAATATGTCTGATTAGCACATAAGTCAACAACATCAACAAAACTCATCTTTGTGATTTCGTTGACTTAATCGTTGCAAATGCATCTGCAGGTTATCCATACATCTCTGTGCCATGTCTGTCTTAGCATCGCCGGTCAAATGTGAAGACACTTTGGTACATTCAATGGGGGTCTGGCGGCAGATTTCTTGCCAGTGATGCAACTTGAATCCCTCCCTGTTAGTGTTGTTACACCCTCCGACAACACACCGGCGAGGCATGATGTCTCCAGGGTTCCAAAAAATAGTCGAAAAAACTGAAAATAACAGAGCTGAGACCCGGTGTTTGTAATGTGAAAATGAAAATGGCGGGTGTGTTACCTCGGTGACGTCACGTTCTGACGTCATCGCTAAAAGACCGATAAACAAAAAGGCGTTTAATTTGCCAAAATTCACCCATTTAGACTTCGGAAATCGGTTAAAAAAATACATGGTCTTTTTTCTGCAACAAGGTATATATTGACGCTTGCACAGGTTTGGTGATAATGTTCCCCTTTAAAACCCGTGATATCTTGCGTACACGTCATCATTACACAACGTTTTCAAGACGAAACTCCCGGGAAATTTAAAATTGCAATTTAGTAAACTAAAACAGCCGTATTGGCATGTGTTGCAATGTTTATATTTCATCATTGATATATGAACTATCAGACTGCATGGTGGGTAGTAGTGGGTTTCTCTAAGCCTTTAATGAAATAGAATTTCCCAAATGGATTGATTGACAGCTCACTGGGAAAATCCCACTTGATAAAAAAAAAAAGTTTTTTTTGTTTTTTTTATTCAGACTGAACATTTTCTCTTCAGCAGACTTTTGGCTGGAGGAGCAGTCGGTGCATCCACAACACCCGGGGCGGCGTTGCGGAGGTGTTTTATTACCCGCCGTTGCCTCACCGTTACACAACAATACGTCGCCCCGGGGACGGAATCTTCTCGCGTGGCGTGGACGTAATCACTCCTCTTGTTGTCGCCGCGCTTTGAAAAACAAAACCAATCCTAATTAGGCGGCGCCGCGAAATCCCTCGCAATGCTTTCACCAACTCAGTTCGGTTTTTGTTTGTCTTTTCCGCCCGTGTCTCTGTGATGGCTGACTCCCAAGAACGAAAACCGGTGGATACTTTTTTTTTTTTTTAACAGATGGCGACGCCCACCTCCACGACTATTCTTGATCCGTGCGAGATGGAGGTGGCGGCAGGCGCGCCTACTCTTCCAAGTCTGTGATTTTCCAAGTCGCACGGCGGTGCATCTGCGCCGCGCCAGGGGGGGGCCTTCCGACGACACCCCAATGCCGGCGTGTAGCGGGCCAGACGGCGTGCAAGGGAGGCCGTGCCAAGCTCCCGTGTTCCTTCCGAGCTAACGCCGAGGTCCTGCCGGCTTGTCGGCGATAATCCACGAGACAACGCTTTGATTTGCTCCAGAAGTCCTCCCTGACTGCTACTTTTCTTGTCCGATGGCGAGATTAGACAAATGTCACTTTCAAGTTAATCCCCCTCGAAACATTTAGTCCTCATAAGGTTCAAGGTTCCACACTGTCCATGTTGGAGATTCCCGGATTACATGATAAGTAATCCGTGCTGTCTTCTCATGACGAATCGGACGAGATGGAAAACTCTTGACGGAATGTAGTATGAATGTAAAAACCATGTTTACATATGAGTTGGGAAATTGTGTTAAATGTAAATATAAACAGAATTCAATGATTTGCAAATCCTTTTCAACCTATATTCAGTTGAATGCATTACAAAGACAACATATTTGATGTCATTTGAAATAATAATTAACTTAGAGTTTCATGGCTGCAAACCTGCCAAAGTAGTTGGGAAAGGGCATGTTCACCACTGTGTTACATCACCTTTTCTTTCAACAACACTCTATAAACGTTTGGGAACTGAGGAAACTAATTGTTGAAGCTTTGAAAGTGGAATTATTTCCCATTCTTGTTTTATGTAGAGCTTCAGTCGTTCAACAGTCCGGGGTCTCCGCTGTCGTAATTTACGCTTCATAATGCACCACACAGTTTCCATGGGAGACAGGTCTGGACTGGAGACGGGCCAGGAAAGTACCCACACTCTTTTTTGACGAAGCCACACTGTTGTAACACATGCTGAATGTGACTTGGCATTCAGGGGCGTCCATGAAGAAGACTGCGCTTAGGTGGCAGCATATCTTGTTCCAAAACCTGTATGTACCTTTCAGCATTAATGGTGCCTTCACAGATGTGTAAGTTACCCATGCCTTGGGCACTAATGCACCCCCATACCATCACAGATGCTGGCTTTTGAACTTTGTGTCAATAACGATCTGGATGGTTCGCTTCCCCTTTGGTCCGAATGACACAATGTCGAATATTTCCAAAAACAAGCTAGGTCCTAAAGGTATGAAACACAGCTAATTTATTTGGTAGATCTTAAAGCTAGGAAACACTGCTAATTTCTTAGCCAGGTCCTAACGTTGCAAAACCTCAGCTAATTTATTTGGTAGAGCTTAAAGCTACGAAACACAGCTATTTTTTTTTAGCTGCGTCCCAAAGCTACAAAACACAGCTAATTTCTATGCTGGATCTTAAAGCTACGAAACACAGCTAATTTGTTGGCTAGGTCCCAAAGCTATGAAACACAGCTAATTTCTTTGCTAGATCTTAAAGCTTGGAAACGAAGCTAATTTCTTAGCTAGGTCCTAAAGCTACAAACACAGTTAATTTATTTGCTCGATCTTTAAGCTACGAAACACAGCTAATTTCTTTGCTATATCTTAAAGCTAGGAAACACAGCTAATTTATTTGCTATATCTTAAAGCTAAGAAACACAGCTAATTTATTTGCTATATCTTAAAGCTAGGAAACACAGCTAATTTCTTTGCTATATCTTAAAGCTACAAAACACAGATCATTTCTTAGCTTGATCTTAAAGCTACGAAACACAGCTAATTTCTTTGCTATATCTTAAAGCTACGAAAAACAGATCATTTCTTAGCTTGGTCTTAAAGCTACGGAACACAGATCATTTCTTAGCTTGGTCTTAAAGCTACGAAACACAGATCATTTCTTAGTTTGGTCTTTAAGCTATGACATACAGCTAATTTATTTGCTAGAGCCTAACGTTACAAAACACAGCTAATTCCTTAGCTGGGTACTTAATCTACAAAACATAGCTAATTTCTTTGCTCGGTCTTAAAGCTACAAAACACAGCTAATTTATTTGCTTGATCTTTAAGCTGTGAAACACAGCTAATTTATTTGCTATATCTTAAAGCTACGAAACACAGATAATTTCTTAGCTAAGTCTTAAAGCTATGACATTCAGCTAATTTATTTGCTAGAGCTTAATGCTACAAAACACAGCTAAATCCTTAGCTAGGTCCCAAAGCTACAAAACACAGCTAATTTCTATGCTGGATCTTGAAGCTACGAAACACAGCTAATTTGTTGGCTGGGTCCCAAAGCTATGAAACACAGCTAATCTCTTTGCTAGATCTTAAAGCTTGGAAACGCAGCTAATTTCTTAGCTAGGTCCTAAAGCTACAAACACAGCTAATTTATTTGCTCGATCTTTAAGCTACGAAACACAGCTAATTTCTTTGCTATATTTTCAAGCTAGGAAACACAGCTAATTTCTTTGCTATATCTTAAAGTTAGGAAACACAGCTAATTTCTTTGCAATATCTTAAAGCTACAAAACACAGATAATTTCTTAGCTTGATCTTAAAGCTACGAAACACAGCTAATTTCTTTGCTATATCTTAAAGCTACGAAAAACAGATCATTTCTTAGCTTGGTCTTAAAGCTACGGAACACAGATCATTTCTTAGCTTGGTCTTAAAGCTACGAAACACAGATCATTTCTTAGCTTGGTCTTAAAGCTACGAAACACAGATCATTTCTTAGCTTGGTCTTAAAGCTATGACATATAGCTAATTTATTTGCTAGAGTTTAACGCTACAAAACACAGCTAATTCCTTAGCTGGGTACTTAATCTACAAAACATAGCTAATTTCTTTGCTCGGTCTTAAAGCTACAAAACACCGCTAATTTATTTGCTTGATCTTTAAGCTGTGAAACACAGCTAATTTATTTGCTATATCTTAAAGCTACGAAACACAGATAATTTCTTAGCTAAGTCTTAAAGCTATGACATTCAGCTAATTTATTTGCTAGAGCTTAATGCTACAAAACACAGCTAAATCCTTAGCTGGGTCCCAAAGCTACGAAACACAGCTAATTTCTTTGCTCAGTCTTAAAGTTTCGGAACACGGCTAATTTATTAGCTAGATCTTTAAGCTACGAAACACAGCTAATTTATTAGCTACATCCTAAAGCTAAAATACATAGCCAATAGCCAGGTAACTCAGCACCGCCACTGCTGTTATTGCACAGAGGAAGGTCAACCACTCGGCAGATCTCAGTTCGGTGAAAGCAATTTATTTGTCATTATTATCTCTGAACTGGGAAGCCTTGGTAAAAGATTGATGTTTTTTGTCTCAGGTCTTTTCCAACAGACACACACAAAATCTGTGAGTAAAGTATCTGCTGATCTGCTGCTGAGTTTCAGCATAATCTGAGATCAGTTTTTTTGGGGTGTCAGGATTTGAATGTTGTTCATTTCTAATATCATCCATGCTGTGAAGCGAAAGATCTCAATCCGTCACCGGGATTGCGTCCCTCTCACGTTCTGATAGTCCAGTGGCGATCTACCTTCAAAGGTTCTGGACAGTTCTGTGAACCTGGGGATACGATAATCGGTTCTCCGGGCTACATTTCGTGTAAAGGGGATCCGACTTTGTCTCTATTTGACGGTCCCGAACCCTTCAAGTCGGGGACGGCGTGGCGCAGTTGGGAGAGTGGCCGTGCCAGCAACCTAAAGGTTCCCGGTTCGATCCCCAGCTTCTACCAACCTAATCACGTCCGTTGTGTCCTCGAGCAAGACACTACACCCTTGCTCCTGATGGTACACTGCACAAAGTCAATGTTCAAAAACAAGAAAAAAAAATACGAAAAAATTAGGGGTATTTTATTTGAACTAAGCAAAATTATCCCCCAATAGAACAAGAAAATTTGGCTTGTCAAGACTTTCCAAAACAAGTCAAATTAGTTAACCTCAATGAACCCAAAAATACCTTAAAATAAGTATATTCTCACTAATAACAAAGTGCACTTTTCTTGGTAGAAAAAAAAAGAGACATTTTTGCTTAATTTGTTGAAAAATATTCCTAAATGAAGTAAATGCTAGTGCCATTATCTTCGTTTAGTCTTTATTTGAAGGGACAATGCACAGAAACATTAAGCTCAAACACAGATATGTTCTGTACTCATTTCCATCTGCAGTCCCTGGCTACCTAAATTAAAGGGATACAAAAATCATGCAATAAAATTATGACAACAGAATCATGCCATATCATGTGATCAAATTAAGAAAAGTCATAAAATGCCCTTTCATGGACACATACTTAATATACAATACAACCACACCTCATTTACATCATCACACAAAGACAATACATGCTCTTGTTCACATCTGTCATCATTTGTAAAACCAAACATGATTTTAACACACACACCTCACAATTTACAACAAAAATTCTGTCATGGATGAATATAATACACATTAAGTTGATGTGTCAAACATAGTGTCCACCTTATTGACCGTGTGAGCAGCTTTGCGTGCTCCAAAGCCACTTTTTAACTTCAATTGTAAATGAAGTGTAATCTGTTAAACTTTTCAAGTTTTCAATCTTGACATAATGATATGCGCTTGGCATCATGATTTTTTTTTTTTTTTCATGTTTGAAGGAAGAAATTGTTACTTTAAAAAAGCTGTTTTATAGTTGTGAGTGTTAATGACACAGCTTTGCATCATTTGACATTGTACAAACCCCGTTTCCATATGCGTTGGGAAATTGTGTTGGATGTAAATATAAACTGAATAAAATGATTTTCAAATCGTTTTCAACCCATATTCAATTGAATGCACTACAAAGACAATATATTTGATGTTCAAACTCATAAACATTATTTTTTTGAAAATGATAATTAACTTAGAATTTTGTGGCTGCTACACGTGCTAAAGTAGTTGGGAAAGGGCATGTTCACCACTGTGTTACATCACCTTTTCTTTTAACAACACTCAATAAACATTTGGGAACAGAGGAAACAAATTGTTGAAGCTTTGAAAGTAGAATTATTTCCCATTCTTGTTTTATGTAGAGCTTCAGTTGTTCAACAGTCCGGGGTCTCCGCTGTCGTATTTTACGCTTCATAATGCGCCACACATTTTCAATGGGAGACAGGTCTAGACTGTAGGCGGGCAAGGAAAGTACCCGCACTCTTTTACTACGAAGCCACGCTGTTGTAACCCGTGGCGTGGCATTGTCTTGCTGAAATAAGCAGGGGCGTCCATGATAACGTTGCTTGGATGACAACATATGTCGCTTCAAAACCTGTATGGACCTTTCAGCATTAATGGTGCCTTCACAGATGTGTAAGTTACCCATGCCTTGGGGACTAATACACCCCTATACCATCACAGAGGCTGGCTTTTGAACTTTGCACCTATAACAACGTCCTCTGTTTCCAAATATAATTTGAAATGTGGACTCGTCAGACCACAGAACCCTTTTCCACTTTGCATCAGTACATCTTAGATGAGCTCGGGCCCAGCAACTGTCTTTTGTCTCTGTCGCAGACTCGTTCTCGCTCCAGCCCCAATAACCTCTCTCCTTCCGGATGCTGCTTATACAGGGCGACAGGTGATTAGATGACAAGGCCCACCTGGGCCATCTACGCACCTGTCGCTGATTTCTAGGCCGGTCCTGGCACACCCTGTTCCGCTGCTGGCCCGCAGCCTACACCCCCCTCCACAGTCTCCGACGTCTCTTTTGATCCAGCCGTACTGCCGTGTTGCCCTTCTTCCCTCGACGGGGTTGATAAGACCAGAAATACACTCCATAGCAAGAGACAAACATAAGTTTAGATTAGACAGAGACAAATTCGATGGGCGAAAATTCCAAGGATGCACTCTCCTGACTTAGCACACACCCAGAGACAGAAATGAGGAATATAAAACACTGATTGGTTTGAGTTCTCCGGTCAGGAGTCCTCCATTATTTGACTGGAGACTCTCCAGGTACCGCGGACCCGTTTTAATGACGCGCGCTTGTAATAAAGCAACATTTTGTTGCAAAGCGTCACTGTGGAGGTTGCCCTCCCGTGGGTCCTCCAGAACACCAAGCACCGACATGAGAGCCCGGCTCAGGGTTACGACACCGTTTTTTGGGGGGGAATGTGCGCAGGTTGCTTTCCAGCAACTGTCTTTTGTCTCTGTCCCAGACTCGCTCTAGCTCTTGCTTTAGCTCTTGCTACAGCCCCAATAACCTCTCTCCTTCCGGCTGCTGCTTATACAGGGCGACAGGTGATTAGATGACAAGGCCCACCTGGGCCATCTACACACCTGTCGCTGATTTCTAGGCCGGTCCTGGCACACCCTGTTCCGCTGCTGGCCCGCAGGCCATGCCCCCCCCTCCACAGTCTCCGACGTCTCTTTTGATCCAGCCGTACTGCCGTGTTGCCCTCCTGCCCTCGACGGGGTTGATAACACCAGAAATACACTTCATAGCAAGAGACAAACATACGTTAGATTAGACAGAGACAAATTCGATGGGCGAAAATTCCAAAGATGCACTCTCCTGACTTAGCACACACCCACAGACAGAAAGGAGGAATATAAAAAACTGATTGGTTTGGCTTCTCCAATCAGGAGTGCTCCATTATTTGACAGGAGTCCCTCCAGGTACGGCAGACCCGTTTTATTGACGCGTGCTTGTAATAAAGCAAATTTTTGTTAAAAAGCGTTACTGTGGAGTCCTCCCGTGGATCCTCCAGACCACCAAGCACCGACATGAGAGCCTGGTTCAGGGTTAAAACACTATTTTCTTTTTGGGAATGTCCGCAGGTTCCTTTCCAGCAACTTTCTTT
>NC_084621.1:24806371-24881371 GCF_033978795.1 Nerophis ophidion | reverse complement strand
TGATTAAACAAGAGGGCAGCTTCCCTATTCATCCCCGAAAAAAATTTATTTTGCACCCCTGGTGGTGAAATCTATCAAAATTAGGGCGGTCCCAAAAAAGACGGATTTTTCAAATTCAATGTGTGTCGTTTTTGAAAGTGCTCCCCCTCTGGCCAACATATGAAATAACAAGTCTGTATAACAAATTGAAATCTGCCCCCTTTTGCCAAAATTAATTTAAAAAAATATATATTTAAAAGAATATGTATATGGAGACATACTACAATAACTTGAAATAAATAACAAAGATTAAAAACCAATTACAAAAAAAATATTCAAGCAAAAAATAACAAACTAAAAGCTTACCTTTTTTATATTTGCATAGTTTGCATATATTATATATGTTGTAAATACTAATTTTTATACATCTAGAAGGGGTGTTCCTAATGTAGTAAACATTTGTTGGAGGTCTCAAGAAGGTAGAAAATACAAGAGTGTGTGTGTGTGTGTGTGTGTGTGTGTGTGTGTGTGTGTGTGTGTGTGTGTGTGTGTGTGTGTGTGTGTGTGTGTGTGTGTGTGTGTGTGTGTGTGTGTGTGTGTGTGTGTGCGTGCGCGCGTGCGTGCGTGTTGTCTTGTATTTCTATCCTTCTTTAGACATCAACAAGGAAAAGTAGCTTCCCTATGAGGACCGGTGAACAAGTTAGGACATAAATCATGGTCCTAGTACAGAAAACGTTAGCATTTAATGGAGAGCCAAATACTATAGTCCGTGAACATTGCTCCAAAGTCAAGATTTTTTCTTGATTTAGTGTGCATACAAAAGTAAACAAAGCTAGGTGTAAAGGAAGCAATATATGATAAAACAAGACGGCAGCTAAAGAAGGACTTCCCTATTCATCCCCGAAAAATTTTTAATTTGCACCCCTGGTGGTGAAATCTATCAAAATGAAGCAGTCCCAAAAAGGAGGGATTTTTCAAATTGGCTTTGTTGGTTTTAAAAGTGCTCCCCCTCTGACCAACATATGAAATAACAAGTGTGTGTAACAAATTGAAATGAGCCCCTTTTGCCAAAATTTATTTAAAAACATATATTTAAAAGATTACGTATATAGAGACATACTATAACAATTACAAACGAAACATTCAACAACAAAAAAATAATCAACTAAAAGTTTACCTTTCTTATATTTTTATAGTTTGTATGTATTATAAATGTTGTAAATACATCTAGAGGACGAGTCCTAAAGTCGTAACCAATTTTTGGAGGTTTCAATAAGGTAGACAATACAAGACTGTGTGTGTGTGTGTGTGTGTGTGTGTGTGTGTGTGTGTGTGTGTGTGTGTGTGTGAGTGTGTGTGTGTGTGTGTGTGTGTGTGTGTGTGTTCTTTTGTATTTCTAACCTTCTTGCGACATGAACAAGGAAAAGTAGATTCCATATGAGGAGGTGTGAACAATTTAGGACAGAAATCATGGTTCTAATACAGAAAAGCATTGCATCTAATAGAGAGCCAAACACTACAGTCTGTAAACATTGCTCCAAAGTCGGGATTTTTTTATTTATTTAATGTGCATACAAAAGTAAACTTTGACAGGTGCAAAGGCAGCAATATATAATAAAACAAGACAGGAGCTAAAGAAGGACTTCCCTATTCATCCCCCCCAAAAATTAATTTGCACCCCAGGTGGTGCAATCTTTTGAAATGAGGATTTTTCAAATTGACTGCGTGTCGGTTTTAAAAGTGCTCCCCCTCTGGCCAACACATAAAATAACAAGTGTGTGTAAGAAAATAAAACGTGCCCCCTTTGGCCAAATTCAATGAAAATTAAATATATATATATATATATATATATATATATATATATATATATATATATATATATATATATATATATATATATATATATATATATATTTATATATATTTATGTATATATTTATATATGTGTATATCTAATACAAATCTATATATCGAGGAAGGGCGGTCTTAAATTAGCATTTTTTGGAGATCTCAAGAAGGTGCGAAATACAAGAACGTGCGTGTGCGTGTGCGGGCGTGTGTGTGTGTGTGTGTGTGTGTGTGTGTGTGTGCGTGTGTGTGCGTGTTGCCTGAGCCGCACGCATGAAACAGTCATATTTGTTTGGCCTACATGTTGCCACGGCCTCCCTGGAGTCGCATTTCCTCAGGAAGGCGACAGCAAAAAAAGCGCCGAGCGGGCGTTTGTTTGTTACCCCAACAGCTTAAGTGCTCTCCAGGGCCGCCGTGAGGATTTGCAGTCTTCCTTGTGACACGCGCAGCTATTCATATGCCGGCTAAATTTGGGCAAAGACGGCGCGAATAAAGTCCCGGCATGGAGGCGCTCGTCTCAGGTTGTGAGAGAGCGGGCCCTCGTCACCTGGCGCCAGCGTCTGCTGTGTAGGTCGATTATAAAATCAATTAAAAAGCTGACATTTATGCAGCGAGATAATCCCTTTGTTACACATCAGACTGTGCAGGACTAACAAAGGATTTGCTGAGAGTTAGCAGGGATCCACCAACGTTACTGATGCAGCTTGTTGACTGCAACCATGTTCACATCCTTACTTCATGTCTGCACCAGCACCTCCACCTCAGGACCAGCAGGGGCAATCTACTTCTTCCTTGGAAGGGCAACATGTCAGGGGCCAGGAAAATATTATATTACTATCCTTATACTACTGTCAAAACACTACTTTCATTATACTACTATCCTTACACTACTATCATTACACTACTACGATAATACTACTATCATTACACTACTATTCTTATACTACTATCATTACACTACTATCATTATACTACTATCATTACACTACCACCATTAGACCACTACGATTATACTATTATCATTACACTACCACCATTATATTACTATGATTATGTTGCCATTATATTATTATCACATTAGCAAAATATTACACTACTATCATTATACTATTACGATTATACTACTATCATTACACTACCACCATTAGACCACTACGATTATACTACTATCATTACACTACCACCATTCTATTACTATGATTATGTTGCTGCCACTATACTATTATCACATTACTATTATATTACATTACTATCATTATATTACTACGATTATACTACTATCATTACACTACTATCCTTACACTACTATCATTACACTACTACGATTAGACCACTTCGATTATACTATTATCATTACACTACCACCATTATATTACTATGATTATGTTGCTGCCACTATACTATTATCACATTACTATTATATTACACTACTATCATTATACTACTAAAATTATACTACTACCCTTACACTACTATTATTATACTACTACGATTATACTACTACCCTTACACTACTATCATTATACTACCATCATTACACTACTACGATTAGACCACTACGATTATAGTACTATCATTACACTACCACCATTATATTAATGATTATGTTGCTACCACCATACTATTATCACATGACTACTATAATTACACTACTATCATTATACTACTACGATTATACTACTATCATTATACTACTATCATTTCACTACTACGATTAGACCACTGTGATTATTTTACTATCATTACACTACCCCCATTATATTACTATGATTATGTTGCTATCACTATACTATTATCACATTACTACTATCATTATACTACTAACATTACACTACTATATTTACACTACTACGATTTACTTTCATTACACTACCACCATTATATTACTACGATTATGTTGCTATCACTATACTATTATCACATTACTACTATCATTATACTACTATCATTACACTACTATAATTACCCTACTACAATTAGACCACTACGATTGTACTACTATCATTACACTACCACCATTAGATTACTATTATGTTGCTATCACTATACTATTATCACATTACTACTATCATTACACTACTATAATTATACAACGGTTATGCTACTATCATTACACTACCACCATTATATGTTTGTATTACTACAATTATGTTGTTATCACTATACTATTATCACATTTTTACTATCATTATACTACTATCATCTTGGAGCAAGAGAGGAGAAAGAAACACCCAGCCAAAGCAAAGCCATTGCTGAGCACCATCACCTTCGTGAAAGAGGGTCATAGACCAGTTGTCCAAGGCCAAGCCAACCAAAACCTCTTGCAGTTGGCCCAGGGATGGGAGATGGAGGTCGACCTGGGGCGGAAGCTCCTCTTCCCAGAGGCAGTACTGTCCACCACTCTGAGACCAGACATAGTTTTGTGGTCCCCAGAGGGAAAGAAAATCATCCTGGTGGAACTTACTGTCCCGTGGGAGGAGGGATGTGAGGAAGCGGCAGAGAGGAAGAAAACAAAGTACCAACAACTTGTCCAGGACTGCCGGGACAAGGGGTGGACAGCATGGCTGATCACAGTGGAAGTTGGTTGTCGAGGATTCCCTGCACAAACTGTGTGGAATATGATGACAAAGGTTGGATTGAGAGGTCACTTGAGAAAAACAGCCGTTCGTAGGCTGGGAGAAGCGGCGGAGAGAGCCTCCTGTTGGCTCTGGCATAAAAGAGAGGACAATAGCTGGAAGCCTGGATGGGAGGAGCAGTGATCTGGCCAATCACTGCCGACCCACCAACCGGAGAGTGTTGTGGTTAAGGGTCGAAACACTGTGTGAACGTTGGGGACCACCTGATGACCTCTTGTCCAGGCCAAAGCTTTATCCATTAGAAATGGATTATAATAGCATCTTTGATGTATTTGCAAACACTACTATAATTACACTACTACGATTAGACTACTACGATTGTACTACTATCTTTACACTACCACCATTATACTACTACAATAATGTTCATATCACTATACTAGTATCACATTAATACTATCATTATACTACTATAATTATACTACTACGATTATACTACTATCATTACACTAGCATCATTATATTACTATGATTATGTTGCTCTCACTATACTATATCATATCGCTACTATCATTATACTACAATCATTACACTACTATAATTACACTACTTCGATTAGACTACTACGATTGTACTACTATCATTACACTACCACCATTATATTATTGATTATGTTGCTATCACTATACTTTTATCATATTACTACTATCATATTACTATTATCATTATACTACTACGTATATACTACTATCATTACACTAACACCATTATATTTCTATGATTATGTTGTGTGCCCTGCCTTCCGCCCGATTGTAGCTGAGATAGGCGCCAGCGCCCCCCGCAACCCCGAAAGGGGAAAAAGCGGTAGAAATGGATGGATGGATGGATTATGTTGCTCTCATTATACTATAATCACATCGCTATTATTATACTACTATCATTACACTGCTGTTATTACACTACTACGATTATACTAATACAATTACACTACTATCATTACACTAACACCGTTGTAATACTATGATTGTGTTGCTCTCATTATACTATTATCACATCACAACTATCATTATACTACTATCATTACACTACTATCATTACACCACTATCATTTCACTACTACGATTATACTACTATCATTACACTAACACCATTATATTTCCAAGATTATGTTGCTCTCACTATACTATTATCACATCGCTAGTATCATTATACTACTATCATTACACTGCTATAATTACACTACTATGAGTAGACTACTATCATTATACTACTATCATTACACTACCACCATTATATTACTACGATTATGTTGCTATCACTATACTTTTATCATATTACTACTATCATTACACCACTATCATTGTACTACTATGATTATACTACTATCATTACACTAACACCATTATATTTCTATGAATATTTTGCTCTCGCTATACTATTATCACATCGCTAGTATCATTATACTACTATCATTAGACTACTATCATTATACTAGTATCATTATACTGCTACAATTATACTACTATCATTACATTACTACCATTATATTACTAAGATTATGTTGCTATCACTATACTATTATCACATTACTACTATCAATATACTATCATTACACTAATATCATTATTCTACTATCATTACACTACATAATTATACTACTATCATTATACTACTATGATTATACTATTACAATAATACGACTATCATTACACTATCACCGTTATATTACTACGATTATGTTGCTATCACTATATTATCACATTACTACTATCATTACGCTATTACGATTATACTATCACTGTACTAGTAGAACAGTACACAATATAAAAATCACACAACGTACCACAAATACAATTTAACACACTATTACACACCACAGTACAATGTTAACACACACTCTAACACACTATCACACAATATACCGCTATAACACAATACAACACTTCAACATAACATAACATAACACACTGTCGCACACTGTAAAACACTATCAGACACTGTAAGACAGCACACACTGTAAAACCCTGTAATACACTGTCACACAATGTAACACACTGTAACAAATTATCACACACTAACACATTAGCACACACTGTCACACTGTAAGACAATGTAAGACACTATTTAGTTTAGTTTAGTTTATTTAGTTTATTAAGGATCCCCATTAGTCTACACCGCAGTGGAGACTATTCTTCCTGGGGTCCAGGCAAAAAACATCACACAACCACAGAACAAACGATTAAAATGCAGTACAACATGATCCAATAATAAATTGTCATAATACAAAAATAGCAACAACAAAGAACCAAAAAATACTAATAAATGTTGTTACATAATAATTGTCATACCAAAGATAAAAATAGCAATATAAAAATAGATATACTGTATACATTTTTGCAAAAATAAAACAAAGAACCAATGGCCTAAAATATACACATTAGTGTACCAAAGACAAACAATAAGTGACGAAAAAGTATCATCCATCCATTTTCTGCTGCTTATCCCATAATCAATAAAATACTCAGTCGTCAATAAAAACAGTCATGACATTAGGTACAATCTAGAATAATCTCTTTACGCAATACTTCTCCTTTTAGTCTATTCTTAAAGCCCACTATGCTGGTGATTGATAGCAGATATTGTGGAAGTCTATTCCAGTAAGTGATTGCCCGATACATTACAGTCTTTTTCAAAACATCACTTTTGGGTTTAAGACGGGTGACAGCACCTCTTTGGGCTAGCCTGGTACCGTAGTTGTGACTGTCACTGGCAAGCAACATCTGAGAATACAGATATGAGGGTTTATGGTAGGTATAGATGTTTTTTAAAAATAGAATCAAACTACAAGCCAGTCTTTCAGCAACTTTCATCCATGACAATTCATGATGCATGATTTCAATGCCAATGAGCAATGGAGAGCTAGTCTGGCAGCTCTGTTTTGGGTAAGCTGGATTTTATTTAGATCTTGTTTAGATGCATTAGACCAGATTGCTGGGCAGTAGTCAATATGTGACGATACAAGGGATTGTATAACTTGCTTCATAGATGTGTTAGTTAAAAAATAGGCACTTCTTCTTATGATTGAAATGCTTCTGCTCATTTTTGTTACTATGTTTTTAATGTGAGTGGCCCAAGATAGTCTTTCATCTATTGTAACTCCCAGCAACCTGGCCTCTTTAACTTGTTCAACATGAACTCCGTTCCGAGAAACATTTAATATGTGTTCCTTTCTATGAGCATGTTTTGAGCAAATAACAAGACATTTTGTTTTGGAAATATTAAGTTTCATCTTATTTTCTGTAACCTATCACGCACTGTAAAACACTATCGTACACTGTAGGACCACACACACTACAAAACCCTGTAACACACTGTAACACACACTGTAGCACACTATCATACACTGTAACACACACTGTAACACACTATCACACACTGTAACACACAGAGTAAAACAACTTGCACTGAGCCTAGTCTATAAAATCCGCTACACCTCCCTAATACCGAAGTACATGTCAAACTACTTCCTTAACGTAAATGACCGCCATTACCACAACACCAGGGGGAGCTCCAAAAACCACGTTAAACAGTTTCTACGTCCATTTGTCTTTTGATGCAATTGTTGAGGACTGAAGTACTGATATCAACCAAAGTTCCTCATCCCACCCCCTGGATTGTAAACAATGCAAATATGATAAATACTATGATGATTAACTTGTGTGATGACTGTATTATGCTGATAGTATATATGTGTACCATTAATTGATTAGCGTGGACCCCGACGTTTTGAATCAATCATTCAATCACACACTGACACACACTATCACACACTGTAACACAATAGAACACACTATTACACACTGGAACACATGGTGTAACACACTATCACAAAGTGTAACACACTGTTACAAATTATACCACATTAACACATAGCATGGCACTGTAACACATTTTAAGACAATTTAAGACATTATCACACACTAAATCACACACTGCAACGCACTAACACACTATATAACCCACTTTACAACACTGCAACACACTATCACACACTGCAACACACTATATCACACACTGCAACACACTATATCACACACTGCAACACACTATATCACACACTGTAACACTATACAGCACACTTTAACACACTGCAACACACTATCACCCACTGTAACACATTATATATTCCACTGTAACACACTATATCACCCACTGTAACACACTATATCACCCACTGTAACACACTAAATCACACACTATAACTCATTGCAACACACTATCGCACACTGTAACACTAGATCTCACACTGTAACACACTATATCACCCACTGTAACACACTATATCACACACTAACTCACTGCAACACACTATCACACAATGTAACACACTATCCCACTGTAACACACTATCACACACTATATCACACACCGTAACACACTATATCATCCACTGTAAACCACTATATCACCCACAGTAACACATATCACACACTGTAACTCACTGCACCACACTATCATATAATGTAACACACAATATCACACTGTAAAACACTATATCACCCACTGGAAGACACTATATAACCCACAATAACACATTATATCACACACTGTAACTCACTGCAACACACTATCATATACTGTAACACATTATATCACAAACTGTAACACACTGCAACACACTAACATATACTGTAACACACTATTACACATAAACACATTGCAACGCACTGTCACACATTGTAAGACAATTTAAAACATTATCACACACTATATCAACCACTGTAACTCACATCAAAACACATATACTCTAACACACTATATCACACACTGTAACACACTATCACCAACAGTAACACACTGCAACACACTATCATATACTGAAACACATTATATCACACACTGTAACACACTGCAACACACTGTAACACACTATATCACACACTGTATCACTATATTACCCACAGTAACACATTATATCACACACTGTAACTCACTGCAACACACTATCACACACTGTAAAACACTATCACTATCTGTAACACACTGCAACACACTATCACACCCTATATCACACACTGTAACTGAACTGCAACACACTATCATATACTGTAACATACTAAATCACACACTGTAACACACTATCACACACTGCATCACTCTATATCACACACTGTAACACACTATATCACCCACAGTGTCACATTATATCACACACTGTAACACACTATATCACACACTGTAACACACTATATCACCCACAGTAACACATTATATCACACACTGTAACTCACTGCAACACACTAACATGTACTGTAACACACTAAATCCCACACTGTATCACACAGCAACACACTATCCCACACTGTAAAACACTATCACCATCTGTAACACACTGCAACACACTACCACACACTGTAGCACACTATATCACACACTGTAACACACTACCGTATATCTCCCACTATACCACATTATATCACAACCTGTAACTGAACTGCAACACACTATCATATACTGTAACATACTAAATCACACACTGTAACACACTATCACACACTGCATCACTCTATATCACACACTGTAACACACTATATCACCCACAGTAACACATTATATCACACACTGTAACACACTGCTACACACTATCATATACTGTAACACATTATATCACACACTGTAATACACTATCACACACTGTAACACACTATATCACCCACAGTAACACATTATATCACACCCTTTAACTCACTGCAACACACTATAATATATTGTAACACACTATATCACACACTGTAACATACTATATAACCCACAGTAACACATATCACACACTTTAACTCACTGCACCACACTGTAATATATTGTAACACACTATATCACACACTGTAACACACTATATCACCCACAGTAACACATTATATCACACACTTTAACTCACTGCAACACATAATAATATATTGTAACACACTATATCACACACTGTAACACACTATATCACCCACAGTAACACATCATATCACACACTTTAACACACTGTAACACACTGCAACACACTGTAATATACTGTAACACACTATATCACACACTGTAACACACTATATCACCCACAGTAACACATTATATCACACCCTTTAACTCACTGCAACACACTATTATATATTGTAACACACTATATCACACACTGTAACACACTATATCACCCACAGTAACACATCATATCACACACTTTAACACACTGCAACACACTGTAATATACTGTAACACACTATATCACACACTGTAACACACTATATCACCCACAGTAACACATTATATCACACCCTTTAACTCACTGCAACACACTATAATATACTGTAACACACTATATCACACTGTAACACATTATATCACACACTTTAACACACTGCAACACACTGTAACATACTATATCACACACTGTAACACACACTTGCACGTGACATGTTGTCGGCCTGTGTGAAATATAGATGAGCTGTCATATCTGGTCCGTGGGCGGCCATGTTGAAAGTGACGGACATGACCTGCTTGAGGGTCACATGGTCTTCCAAAGCAGGACATGAATATTTCATGTCTCATCTGCAGAAGGCGCTGCAGTACTTCCAGAGCCTGAATCTAACGCTGACCTTCATCATTGAACTTGATGGGACATTTGTTTTTTTTTAAGTTTTGCACATTTCCTGGCAAAATTGTTTATAAGGATGTTCCACTTTGTCGGAGATGCAGGATGTGTGTCACCTCTGTGTCACCCAGAGTGAGAATCCAGTCCATAGAGGATCTAACATAATAGTGAGAGTCCAGTCCATAGTGGATCCAACCAATTAACAGCCTTTCATCTCTACAAAGATGAATTTGAATGTCCATGCAACACAAAACTTCCACTCTGGCGTTGCCGGCAGTGAGAGGCGACGGGCTGGGGTGGCAATTCTTGTTTCCCCCCGGCTCAAAGCCTGTACGTTGGAGTTCAACCCGGTGGACGAAAGGGTAGCCTCCCTCCGCCTTCGGGTGGGGGGACGGGTCCTGACTGTTGTTTGTGCTTATGCACCAAACAGCAGTTCAGAGTACCCACCCTTTTTGGGAACACTCGAGGGAGTACTGGAACGTGCTCCCCCGGGTGATTCCCTTGTCCTACTGGGAGACTTCAACGCTCACGTTGGCAGCGACAGTGAAACCTGGAGAGGCGTGATTGGGAAGAATGGCCGCCCGGATCTGAACCCGAGTGGTGTTTTGTTATTGGACTTTTGTGCTCGTCACGGTTTATCCATAACAAACACCATGTTCAAACATAAGGGTGTCCATATGTGCACTTGGCACCAGGACACCCTAGGCCGCAGTTCCATGATCGACTTTGTAGTTGTGTCATCGGATTTGCGGCCTCATGTTTTGGACACTCGGGTGAAGAGAGGGGCGGAGCTTTCTACCGATCACCACCTGGTGGTGAGTTGGCTGCGATGGTGGGGGAGGATGCCGGACAGACCTGGGAGGCCCAAACGCATTGTGAGGGTCTGCTGGGAACGTCTGGCAGAGTCTCCTGTCAGAGAAAGTTTCAATTCCCACCTCCGGAAGAACTTTGAACATGTCACGAGGGAGGTGCTGGACATTGAGTCCAAGTGGACCATTGTCCGCACCTCTATTGTCGAGGCGGAAGATTGGAGCTGTGGCCGCAAGGTAGTTGGTGCCTGTCGGGGCGGCAATCCTAAAACCCCTTGGTGGACACCAGCGGTGAGGGATGCCGTCAAGCTGAAGAAGGAGTCCTATCGGGTCCTTTTGGCTCATAGGACTCCGGAGGCAGTGGACAGGTACCGACAGGCCAAGCGGTGTGCAGCTTCAGCGGTCGCGGAGGCAAAAACTCGGACATGGGAGGAGTTCGGGGAAGCCATGGAAAACGACTTCCGGACGGCTTCGAAGCAATTCTGGACCACCGTCCGCCGCCTCAGGAAGGGGAAGCAGTGCACTATCAACACCGTGTATGGTGCGGCTGGTGTTCTGCTGACCTCAACTGCGGATGTTGTGGATAGGTGGAAGGAATACTTCGAAGACCTCCTCAATCCCACCAACACGTCTTCCTATGAGGAAGCAGTGCCTGGGGAATCTGTGGTGGACTCTCCTATTTCTGGGGCTGAGGTCGCTGAGGTAGTTAAAAAGCTCCTCGGTGGCAAGGCCCCAGGGGTGGAAGAGATCCGCCCGGAGTTCCTTAAGGCTCTGGATGCTGTGGGGCTGTCTTGGTTGACAAGACTTTGCAGCATCGCGTGGACATCGGGGGCGGTACCTCTGGATTGGTGGTTCCTCTCTTTAAGAAGGGGGACCGGAGGGTGTGTTCCAACTATCGTGGGATCACACTCCTCAGCCTTCCCGGTAAGGTTTATTCAGGTGTACTGGAGAGGAGGCTATGTCGGATAGTCGAACCTCGGATTCAGGAGGAACAGTGTGGTTTTCGTCCTGGTCGTGGAACTGTGGACCAGCTCTATACTCTCGGCAGGGTTCTTGAGGGTGCATGGGAGTTTGCCCAACCAGTCTACATGTGCTTTGTGGACTAGGAGAAGGCATTCGAACGTGTCCCTCGCGAAGTCCTGTGGGGAGTGCTCAGAGATTATCGGACTGTCTTATTGTGGCGGTCCGTTCCCTGTACGATCAGTGCCAGAGCTTGGTCCGCATTGCCGGCAGTAAGTCGAACACATTTCCAGTGAGGGTTGGACTCCGCCAAGGCTGTCCTTTGTCACCGATTCTGTTCATAACTTTTATGGACAGAATTTCTAGGCGCAGTCAAGGCGTTGAGGGGTTCCGGTTTGGTAACCGCAGGATTAGGTCTCTGCTTTTTGCAGATGATGTGGTCCTGATGGCTTCATCTGACCGGGATCTTCAGCTCTCGCTGAATCGGTTCGCAGCCGAGTGTGAAGCGACCGGAATGAGAATCAGCACCTCCAAGTCCGAGTCCATGGTTCTTGCCCGGAAAAGGGTGGAATGCCATCTCCGAGTTGGGGAGGAGACCCTGCCCCAAGTGGAGGAGTTCAAGTACCTAGGAGTCTTGTTCACGAGTGAGGGAAGAGTGGATCGTGAGATCGACAGGCGGATCGGTGCGGCGTCTTCAGTAACGCGGACGTTGTACCGATCCGTTGTGGTGAAGAAGGAGCTGAGCCGGAAGGCAAAGCTCTCAATTTACCGGTCGATCTACGTTCCCATCCTCACCTATGGTCATGAGCTTTGGGTCATGACCGAAAGGATAAGATCACGGGTACAAGCGACCGAAATGAGTTTCCTCCGCCGGGTGGCGGGGCTCTCCCTTAGAGATAGGGTGAGAAGCTCTGCCATCCGGGAGGAACTCAATCAATCAATCAATCAATGTTTATTTATATAGCCCCAAATCACAAATGTCTCAAAGGACTGCACAAATCATTACGACTACAACATCCTCGGAAGAACCCACAAAAGGGCAAGGAAAACTCACACCCAGTGGGCAGGGAGAATTCACATCCAGTGGGACGCCAGTGACAATGCTGACTATGAGAAACCTTGGAGAGGACCTCAGATGTGGGAACCCCCCCCCCCCCCCCCCCCCCTCTAGGGGACCGAAAGCAATGGATGTCGAGCGGGTCTAACATGATACTGTGAAAGTTCAATCCATAGTGGCTCCAAGACAGCAGCGAGAGTCCCGTCCACAGGAAACCATCTCAAGCGGATTAGCAGCGTAGAGATGTCCCCAACCGATACAGGCGAGCGGTCCATCCTGGGTCCCGACGAGCGGTCCATCCTGGGTCTCGACTCTGGACAGCCAGTACTTCATCCATGGTCATCGGACCGGACCCCCTCCACTAGGGAGGGGGGGACATAGGAGAAAGAAAAGAAGCGGCAGATCAACTGGTCTAAAAAGGAGGTCTATTTAAAGGCTAGAGTATACAGTTTTAAGGTGAGACTTAAATGCTTCTACTGAGGTAGCATCTCGAACTGTTACCGGGAGGGCATTCCAGAGTACTGGAGCCCGAACGGAAAACGCTCTATAGCCCGCAGACTTTTTTTGAGCTCTAGGAATCACTAATAAGCCGGAGTCTTTTGAACGCAGATTTCTTGCCGGGACATACGGTACAATACAATCGGCAAGATAGGCTGGAGCTAGACCGTGTAGTATTTTATACGTAAGTAGTAAAACCTTAAAGTCACATCTTAAGTGCACAGGAAGCCAGTGCAGGTGAGCCAGTACAGGCGTAATATGATCAAACTTTCTTGTTTTTGTCAAAAGTCTAGCAGCCGCATTTTGTACCAACTGTAATCTTTTAATGCTAGACATGGGGAGACCCGAAAATAATACGTTACAGTAATCCAGACGAGACGTAACAAACGCATGGATAATGATCTCGGCGTCTTTAGTGGACAAAATGGAGCGAATTTTAGCGATATTACGGAGATGAAAGAAGGCCGTTTTAGTAACGCTTTTAATGTGTGACTCAAAGGAGAGAGTTGGGTCAAAGATAATACCCAGATTTTTTACAGAGTCACCTTGTTTTATTATTTGGTTGTCAAATGTTAAAGTTGTATTATTAAATAGAGGTCGGTGTCTAGCAGGACCGATAATCAGCATTTCCGTTTTTTTGGCGTTGAGTTGCAAAAAGTTAGCGGACATCCATTGTTTAATTTCATTAAGACACGCTTCCAACTGACTACAGTCCGGCGTGTTGGTCAGCTTTAGGGGCATGTAGAGTTGGGTTCATCAGCATAACAGTGAAAGCTAATACCGTATTTGCGTATGACGTCACCCAGCGGCAGCATGTAGATGCTGAAGAGTACAGGGCCAAGGACCGAACCCTGGGGAACTCCACACGTTACCTTAACATAGTCCGAGGTCACACTGTTATAGGAGACGCACTGCATCCTATCAGTAAGATAAGAGTTAAACCATGACAGGGCTGAGTCTGACATACCAATTCGTATTTTGATACGCTCTAATAAAATATTATGATCGACGGTATCGAAAGCAGCGCTAAGATCGAGGAGCAGCAACATAGATGACGCATCAGAGTCCATCGTTAGCAATAGATCATTAGTCAATTTTGCGAGGGCTGTCTCAGTCGAGTGATTTGCCCTGAAACCGGATTGAAAGGTTTCACATAGATTGTTAAACGCTAAGTGCTCATTTAGCTGCTCTGCAACAATTTTTTCGAGGATTTTCGAAATAAAGGGAAGGTGAGACACCGGTCGGTAGTTTACCATGCGGTCAGGATCGAGGTTAGGTCTTTTAAGAAGAGGATGAATAACCGGTTTTTTGAATGCAACGGGAACAGTGCCCGAGGAAAGTGATAAGTTTATAATATTTAGCACTGATGGACCTAATAATACAAAAAGCTCCTTGATAAGTTTCCCAGGAAGTGGGTCAAGTAAACATGTTGTTTGTTTTATTCCATTTACACGTTGTAACAATCCTTCTAATGTTATTTCATCAAAACGAGAGAAACTATTTTGGATATTTGCAGTATCCGCCGTATATACAATCGTATCTGTGTTACTATAACCCAGTTGTAGCTGGGACGCATTGTCTTTAATCTCCTTTCTAATAAGTTCAATTTTCTTATTAAAGAACTTCATAAAGTCATCTGCCGAATGGGTGGAGCTACTGGAAGGAGTCCCTTGTTGGGTTAGCGATGCTACTGTACTAAACAAAAATTTTGGATCGTTTTTATTAATGCGGATGAGATTTGAGTAATAATTAGTTTTAGCTAAAGTAAGCATGCGTTTATAAGTTATTAAACTATCACTCCATGCTTGATGGTGCACCTCAAGTTTAGTCTTGCGCCATTTGCGTTCCAGCTTTCTACATAATAATTTCTGAGCTCTAGTTTCTTCAGTAAACCATGGCGTACGCCTTTTTGGAGCCTTTTTTAACTTCAGCAGTGCTATACTATCAATGGTTTCGCGCAGGGCGTTGTTAAAGTTGTTAGTGAGGTTATCAATAGAGCCCACATACTTTGGGAACGGTGCCATTACCGAGGGCAGTAGGTCCGCAAGAGTCGTCGTTGTGGCAGCATTAATGTTGCGGCTGCTATAGCAGTTATTAATATTATTAGCTTGCCGAACATGAGTCTGAACTTCGAATTTTATAAGGTAATGATCGGACATTACTTTAGTATACGGGAGTATCATAACTTTGGAAACGGTGATACCTCTGACAAGCACTAGGTCTATCGTATTACCGCTGCGATGCGTCGGTTCATTTATTATTTGTGTAAGACCACAGCTATCAATTATAGTCTGGAGCGCCACGCACGGTGGGTCCAATGGGGTATTCATATGGATATTAAAGTCCCCCATTATAATTATATTATCGGCGTGCGTCACTAGATCAGCAAAAAACTCTGAGAATTCACTAATAAAGTCCGAATAGGGCCCTGGGGGGCGGTAGATAACGGCCAGGCACAGAGGCAGAGGTGTGGCAGACTTCATAGAAAGCACCTCAAACGATTTATATTTATTATTTAAGTTAGGACTAAAGTTAAAGTTTTCGTTGTATATTAGTGCGACACCCCCTCCCCTTTTGAGGTGACGGGCAATATGCGCATGTGTAAAGTTAGGAGGACATGCCTCATTTATCGCAAAAAAGTCGTCTGGTTTAAGCCAGGTTTCGCTAAGACCGATGACGTTAAGGTTGTTGTCTCTAATGACCTCATTGACTAATAACGTTTTGGGAGACAAAGATCTGATGTTTAGAAAGCCCATATTATAGGTAGTGGGCTGTTTTAAGGAGTTGTTGATAAAATTATCCGTAGTAGCAATATTAATAATGTTGCGTTTATTATGCGCAGTGTACTTAAAATAATTACGACCATATCTAGGAATTGATATGACGGGAATTTTCAGATTGTCTACTTGGCGCTGCGATAAACTGAACGCATCATAATTTGCCACCTCAGTAGAACGCATGTCTAACTCTGACGTAGTCATAGACACAGTAGAAAAAACATTTTGTGAGTTGTGTATTATTCTACGAAAATTGCTATGTGTACAGGGATCATCCAGCCTGGCGCTGGCTAGTTCTAACTTAACTGACTCCATACCCAGGCTAGCAGGCTCTGTAATTGCCTGTGACCGGGCTTGCTCAAAGTAAACTCAAACTCAAAGTAAACTCAACTCAAAGTAAAGCCGCTGCTCCTTCACATCGAGAGGAGCCAGATGAGGTGGTTCGAGCATCTGGTCAGGATGCCACCCGAACGCCTCCCTAGGGAAGTGTTTAGGGCACGTTCAACCGGTAGGAGGCCACGGGGAAGACCCAGGACACGTTGGGAAGACTATGTCTCCCGGCTGGCCTGGGAACGCCTCGGGATCCCCCGGGAAGAGCTAGACGAAGTGGCTGGGGAGAGGGAAGTCTGGGTTTCCCTGCTTAGGCTGTTGCCCCCGCGACCCGACCTCGGATAAGCGGAAGATGATGGATGGATGGATGGATGGATGCAACACAAAACGGACACGTCGGAGGGAGCCAAGCAGCCACAACATTAGGTACACCCGCGACGGGAACCCCAACACGAGAGCGGTGGTCCTACGCCGTGGCGGCCGACATCGTCCAATCCGGGAGGTTTTCAACCCACTGCAAGCGCCTTAATTGGGTTTTCCAGGGAGAGAGGGAAGTGTATCAATCCCTCTGCCTTTTGTCCATCTACCTTTTTTTTTTTTGTCCTCCTTCCTATTGCTGGAGCTACAGACCTAACTGGCCTCCACCCAGTCCCCCACCCCCTCCCAATGCTATTATTGGGGTGGAGTAATGAAATGTGGAGTGTCTTGTGTTGCGTCTGGACTCTGGCAAACTGTATTAGTGTGTAAATGGTATGGTCGTAATGAGAAAGCACTCAGACCCGTGTGTGTGTGTGTGTGTGTGTGTGTCAGACAGGGTGGGGGCGGTGGGTGGGGGTCAATGAGGCCAGCAGCGGTTTTCTGTCTCGGATGCGAGTCGTGCAACAAGAAGCGCTGCGGGAAATGACAAAGTAAATGCATTATTATTATTATTATTGGCTGTCAAATTATTATCCATCCATTTTCTACCGCTTATTCCCTTTTTTCGGGGTCGCGGGGGGCCCTGGCGCCTATCTCAGCTACAATCGGGCGGGAGGCGGGGTACACCCTGGACAAGTCGCCACCTCATCGCAGGGCCAACACAGATAGACAGACAACATTCACACTCACATTCAAACACTAGGGCTAATTTAGTGTTGCCAATCAACCTATCCCCAGGTGCATGTCTTTGGAAGTGGGAGGAAGCCGGAGTACCCGGAGTGAACCCACGCATTCACGGGGAGAACATGCAAACTCCACACAGAAAGATCCCGAGCCTGGATTTGAACCCAGGACTGCAGTACCTTCGTATTGTGAGGCAGACACACTAACCCCTCTTCCACCGTGAAGCCTGTCAAATTATTAATTAATTTTAATTAATTCATCATATTTTGAATTTGGATTCATTATGATTAATCACAGGTGGTTACCGAAAATTCCGGACTATAAGCTGCTACTTTTTTTCCCCACCTACGCTTTGAACCCTGCAGTTATTTATGGATTTTTCTTCGCTGATGGTCATAATGCAAACAGTTTGAAACAAAAAACAAGCATACAGTGGGGCAAAAAAGTATTTAGTCAGCCACCGATTGTGCAAGTTCTCCCACTTAAAATGATGACAGAGGTCTGTAATTTTCATCATAGGTACACTTCAACTGTGAGAGACAGAATGTGAAAAAAAAATCCAGGAACTCATATTGTAGGAATTTTAAAGAATTTATTTGTAAATTATGGTGGAAAATAAGTATTTGGTCAACCATTCAAAGCTCTCACTGATGGAAGGAGGTTTTGGCTCAAAATCTCACGATACATGGCCCCATTCATTCTTTCCTTAACACAGATCAATCGTCCTGTCCCCTTAGCAGAAAAACCGCCCCAAAGCATGATGTTTCCACCCCCATGCTTCACAGTAGGTATGGTGTTCTTGGGATGCAACTCAGTATTCTTCTTCCTCCAAACACGACGAGTTGAGTTTATACCAAAATGGATACATGGATGATACAGCAGAGGATTGGGAGAATGTCATGTGGTCAGATGAAACCAAAATAGAACTTTTCGGTATTAACTTTTTGGTATATCTGTCAGTAAACTCACCATGAAAGCGCTGAAACATACCGGTGTAGTGAGTTTAAATTAGTCACCCAAGGATCTTTAGTTATTAGAGAGTTCCGGTCTGCTTTTTTTTTAACGGAACACAGTTCGGGTGTTGTTGTTGTTTCCGGATGAGGAGATGCTGCTCCGTTATTTATTGAAGTAAAGTCTGAATGTTATTAAAACAGTTAGCGCCATATTTTGACACTTCTTCCACTCCCGTCCTTGCACGCTACACCGCTACAACAAAGTTGGCCGGGGAGAAGACTCTGCCGAAGGTGAGCCACGTAAATAAGACCGCCCACAAAACTGGCGCATCCGGAAGCGACTGTCAGAAAGCGGCTTGATGATGTGTAAAACATCTTCCATGCAACATTTTGACCAAAGAACCACCATTACATGTTAAGGAGACCACAAGGAAGTATTTTACATTTAGAAAAAACTTATAAAAATATGACTCCTTTAATGCACCCTATAGTACGGTGCGCCTTATACATGAAAAAAGATCATTCATCGGCAGTGCGCCTTATAGTCTGGTAATTTATGAATTAACTTACAATCTTAAAGAGGAACCGGAGGGTGTGTTCCAACTATCGTGGTATCACACTCCTCAGCCTTCCCGGTAAGGTCTATTCAGGTGTACTGGAGAGGAGGCTACGCCGAATAGTCCAACCTCGGATTCAGGAGGAACAGTGTGGTTTTTGTCCTGGTCTTGGAACTGTGGACCAGCCCTATATTTCCGGCAGGGTCCTTTGCTGGTGCTTGGGAGTTTGCCCAACCAGTCTACATGTGCTTTGTGGACTTGGAGAAGGCATTCGACCGTGTACCCCGGGAAGTCCTGTGGGGAGTGCTCAGAGAGTATGGGGTATCGGACTGTCTTATTATGGTGGTCCGCTCCCTGTATGATCAGTGTCAGAGCTTGGTCCGCATTGCCGGCAGAAAGTCGGACCCGTTTCCAGTGAGAGTTTGACTCCGCCAAGGCTGTCCTTTGTCACCGATTCTGTTCAAAACTTTTATGGACATAATTTCTAGAAGCAGTCAGGGCGTTGAGGGGATCTGGTTTGGCGGCTGCAGGATAAAGTCTCTGCTTTTTGCAGATGATGTGGTCCTGATGGCTTCATCTGGCCAAGGTCTTCAGCTCTCACTGGATCGGTTCTCAGCCGAGTGTGAAGCGCCTGGGATGACAATCAGCACCTCCAAGTCCGAATCCATGGTTCTTGCCCAGAAAATGATGGAGTGCCATCTCCGGGTTGGGGAGGAGATCTTGCCCCAAGAGGAGGAGTTCAAGTACCTAGGAGTCTTGTTCACGAGTGAGGGAAGAGTGGATCGTGAGATCGACAGGTGGATCGGGGCGGCGTCTTCAGTAATGCGGACGCTGTATCGATCCATTGTGGTGAAGGAGCTGAGCCGGAATGCAAAGCTCTTAATTTACCGGTCGATCTACGTTTACATCCTCACCTATGGTCTTGAGGTTTGGGTTATGACCGGATGGACAAGATCACGGGTACAAGTGGCCGAAATTTGTTTCCTCCGCCAGGTGGCGGAGGCTCTCTCTTAGGGTGATAAGCTCTGCCATCCGGGAGGACCTCAAAGTAAAGCCGCTGCTCCTCCACATCGAGAGGAGCCAGATGTGGTGGTTCGGGCATCTGGTCAGGATGCCACTTGAATGCCTCCCTAGGGAGGTGTTTCGGGCACGTCCGACCGGTAGGAGGCCACAGCGAAGACCCAGAACACGTTGGGACGACTATCTTTCCCGGCTGGCCTGGGAACGCCTCGGGATCCCCCGGGAGGAACTGGACGAAGTGGCTGGGGAGAGGGAAGTCTGGGCTTCTCTGCTTGGGCTGCTTCCCCCGCGACCCGACCTCGGACAAGCGAAAGAAGATGGATGGATGGATGGATGGAACTTGGAATTAGTATGAATAAGAATCAAGATTCGGATTTGAATCGATTTTTCGGTGCACCCTCACCCCTGATGTTTACTTATTTTGGATAATTAAAAGTTATTGACCTTCCAGTTAGTTAAAATACTATTATTATTATTATTATTATTAGTGCCTATTTTAGTTTCAAAATAATGCCGACAAATACTTGACAATATATCTTCCACCATGTACTATCAGCCCAGCCCTGCTCGCAGTCTTGTAGAACGTCTTCCAAGAGTATTGGGACATGTTCCAGCTGCAAACAGTCCCTGGAAGCGTCTCAATCCTCCTGGTAGGATTTGATCATGTCTACTTGTTTTCATGGCCGCCTTCCCCTTCGCAGATTTGCTCCCCAAGTTGGTGGAGAGTGTCTTCGTGTTCCAGGAGGCGAGCGAAGACGAGGCCAACACCAACTACGACGCCATTGTGGTGGAGCAGTGGACCATCATCGATGTGAGTGGTCAACCATCTTTTATTTTTTTAACAATTCTGAAGTTCCCGGAGTTCAAATTTATCAACTGGAACTTTTTTTTGTCGTCCTCCTGCTGGTTTAAAATCGTGTTTGTCCGGGAGGAGATAAATGATGGCCGTTAAAAGCTACAAAATTGACACGGATGAGTATCGTGTGTGTGTGTGTGTGTGTGTGTGTGTGTGTGTGTGTGTGTGTGTGTGTGTGTGTGTGTGTGTGTGTGTGTGTGTGTGTGTGTGTGTGTGTGTGTGTGTGGTCAGCCGTAAACAAGCTCTTATCTGCTCCAGATTACATCTGTTGTCAGCAAAGGTTTGCTGTTAAAATGGATTTCTGTCCAATGTCGTTTAAAGGTGTGTGTGGCCGTTAGCTTGTCTATACATGTACTAAAGTGTGTGTGTGTGTGTGCGTGCGTGCGTGCGTGCGTGTGTGTTCTTGTATTTCTAACCTTCTTGAGACATTAACAAGGGAAAGTAGCTTCAATTTGAGGAGGTGTGGACAAGTTAAGACATAATTCATGGTCCCAATGGGGAAAACCATTGCATCCAATAGAGAGCCATATACTAGAGTCTGTGAAAATTGCTCCAAAGTCAGGATTGTTTTTTTTACAACAAGCTTTTACATATTTGCATAGTGTGTATGTATTATTAATGTCTTAAATATTAATCTTTATATGTCTAGAAAGGCTGGTCCTAAAGAGGGAGGCATTTTTCGGAGATCTCAAGAAGGTAACAAATACAAGAATGTGTGTGTGTTTTTGTATTTCTACCCTTCTTGAGACACCAACAAGGAAAAGTAGCTTCAATTTGAGGAGGTGTGAACAAGTTAGGACATAAATCATGGTCCCAATAGGGAAAAGCATTGCATCTAATAGAGCGCCAAATACTAAAGTCTATGAACATTGCTCCAAAGTCAAGTCAGGATTGTTTTTTTCACAACAAGCTTTTTCATATTTAGATAGTAGTGTATATATATAATTAATGTTGTAAATACTAATGTTTATACATCTAGAAAGGGTGGTCCTAAAGAGAGAGGCATTTTTCGGAGGTCTCAAGACGGTAACAAATACAAGAATGTGTGTGTGTGTGTGTGTGTGTGTGTTTGTATTTCTACCCTTCTTGAGACATTAACAAGGAAAATTAGCTTCCATATGAGGAAGTATGAACAAATTAGGACATAAATCATGGTCCCAATAGGGAAACCCATTGCATCTAATAGAGAGCCAAATACTAGAGTCCGTGAACATTGCTCCAAAGTCAGGATTGTTTTTTTCACAACAAGCTTTTTCATATTTGCATAGTATGTATATATTATTATTGTTGTAAATACTAATGTTTATATATCTAGAAAGGGTGGTCCTAAAGAAGGAGGCATTTTTTGGAGGTCTCAAGAAGGTAACAAATACAAGAATGTGTGTGTGTGTTTTTGTATTTCTACCCTTCTTGAGACATTAACAAGGAAAAGTAGTTTCAATTTGAGGAGGTGTGGACAAGTTAGGACATAAATCATGGTCCCTATATGGAAAACCATTGCATCCAATAGAGAGCCATATACTAGAGCCCGTGAACATTGCTCCAAAGTCGGGATTGTTTTTTTCACAACAAGCTTTTTCATATTTGCATAGTTTGTATTTATTAATGTTGTGAAAATTAATCTTTATATATCTAGAAAGGGTGGTACTAAAGAGGGAGGCATTTTTGGAGGTCTCAAGAAGGTAACAAATACAGGAGTGTGCGTGTGTGCGTGTGTGCGTGTGTGCGTGTGTGCGTGTGTGCGTGTGTGCGTTTGTGCGTGCGTGCGTGCGTGTGTGTGTGTGTGTGCGCGTGCACGCCGATGCTATCTTGGTAATTGAATTTAGACTCCCCCAAGTGTGAAAAGACATTTCCTTGGTGCCACTGATGGTCTGGTCCTGCACTGCCTGACTTAACGAGCTAATGGAGGTCTCCGTCCAATCAGCTGCTCACGTTGCGAGGGAAGAAGACGAACGGTCAAGTGTGTTTACACGCTAAAGTCAGCTTCTACCCGCACACGTTCGCTTCTGCCTCCGATTAAGATGTCAGAGAAGGCTTTTTAAACCCCCAAACCCCCCCCACTCCCCCCTCCTCCACCAGAGCTGCGTCTACATAATTCCTCCTAGTCCTCATTCTAAATACATTTCAGGAAGATTTGTTTACTTGCATTCACGTTGGAGGTTGTCCATCATGGACGTATCTGCGATTAACATATGGCTTGGCATTGTCTTGCTGAAATAAGCAGGGGCGTCCATGATAATGTTTCTTGGATGGCAACATATATTGTATGTACCTTTAAGCATTAATGGTGCCTTCACAGATGTGTAAGTTACCCATGCCTTGGGCACTAATACACCCCCATACCCTCACAGATGTGGCCTTTCAATTTTGCGCCTCAAACAATCCGGATGGTTCTTTTCCTCTTTGTTACACAGTTTCAAAAAACAATTTTGAATGTGGACTCGTCAGACCACTGAACACTTTTACACTTTGCATTAGTCCATCTTAGATGAGCTCGGGCCCACAAAGCAGGCGGCGTTTCTGGGTGTTGTTGATAAATGGCTTTGGCTTTGGGTAGTTGAGTTTTAACTTGCACTTACAGATGTAGCGACACACTGTAGTTACTGACAGTGGTTTTCTGACGTGTTCCTGAGCCCATGTGGTGATATCCCTTACACACTGATGTTGGTTTTTGATGCTCTACCGCCTGAGGGATCGAAGGTCACATTCAATGTTGTTTTTCAGCCTTGCTGCTTACATGCAGTGATTTCTCCAGATTGTCTGAACCTTATGATGATATGACGGACTGTAGATGGGGAAATCCCTAAATTCCTGGCAATAGCTGGTTGAAAAATGTTGTTCTTAAACAATTTGCTCACACATTTTTTGATGAAGTGGTGACCCTCGCCCCATCCTTGTCCAGGCTCAGGATTTTCTGTGTGGAGTTTGCATGTTCTCTCCCCCCTTGAATGCGTGGGTTCCCTCCGGGTACTCCGGCTTCCTCCCACTTCCAAAGACATGCACCTGGGGATAGGTTGATTGGCAACACTAAATTGGCCCTAGTGTGTGAGTGTGAATGTTGTCTGTCTATCTGTGTTGGCCCTGCGATGAAGTGGCGACTTGTCCAGGGTCTACCCCGCCTTCCGCCCGATTGTAGCTGAGATAGGCACCAGTGCCCCCCGCGACCCCAAAAGGGAATAAGCGGTAGAAAATGGATGGATGAGCATTTCATGGAAGCTGCTTCTATACCCAATCATGGCACCCACCTGTTCCCAATTAGCCTGTTCACCTGTGGGATGTTCCAAATAAGCGTTTGATGAGCATTCCTCAACTTTCTCCGGTTTTTTTTGCCACTTGTGTCAGCTTTTTTGAAACATATTGCAGGCATCAAATTCCAAATGAGCTAATACTTGCAGTAAGTAACGTTTTCCAGTCCGAACATTAAATATATTGTCTTTGCAATCTATTCAATTGAATATAGGTTGAAAATAGTATTTTCAACATTATTATTTTCCATTTACACAAAGTGCCAACTTCACTGGTTTTGGGTTTTGTAATTTTTTTACCTTTTTTCCATTATTGTGTAACCGTCTATTTTGGCGAATAACTATGGCGTTTATTGCTTTTTGACGACGTTCTGGTAGGCTGAATGCAACCTGAGCGCAGGAGCGTTCACATTGAGGACACGTCGCATATTCATCACATTTTATTTCCACATACGAAAAAGGCCTGGGTCGGGTATAAAATATTTCGAATTCCACTTTTCACATTGACATGAGAATAATCCGATACAGGTCACATGTGGGCAAAAAAAAATAAAAAATTGAATGGAAGTTTGAATGGGGCCAACACGCACAAATACTCTACTACTATTACTATGAGGGAATAATGAGTAACGCATGATTGAAATGACAGGTTTGCATCCCTACACTGCTCCAATATGACGGCCACGGACGCAGATTCAATCGCTTTGTTACCCAGAGGTAACACAAACCCGTGAAAAAGTTCAACAAAGCTGCCACTGCTCAGCTAACAAAGACAGTTAAGCTAAAATCCTGCTCGCATCGTGCTTTTGCCGATGTCACACGTCACTTGGCATCAGGCACACGCACTCTGCTCTCATGAAACGTCTTTCAACTGCATATGCCAGATATTTGATTTTTTTTTTTTAAGTAACGCAATAATTGCTTTCCCTATTAAGGAATAATTCAGGAATAATTCGGAAAATAGAATCAATGACACTTTTCAAGTTATTTAATGACCAATGAAAGAAGAATCCAGTCTGACATGGGGAATATTTACTTTGTACTACTTTACATGCCAAACGTAATAAAGAACATTTGTTATGTAAACTTCCCAACACTGATGTGCACTGCAAAAACTGAAATCTAAGTAAGATTAAATATCTCAAATAAGGCTGATATTTGCTTATTTTTTAGTCTGAAAAGATAATTATTCTCACTGAACAGATTTTATGTTAGAGTATTGCAATAATCTCTTGTAAAATTATTACTTTTTATGTTAAATTATTATTTGTTGATGCAAAATGGTGACATTTGCCATGTAAAATTCGGACTTTTATCACAATATTGCCAATTTTTTTGTTGTTCTTGTGCAATTGTGACATTTTTTTACTAGAAGTAAAAATTATGATTTTTATTATAACAATGCCCTGCGATGAGGTGGCGACTTGTCCAGGGTGTACCCCACCTTCTGCCCGATTGTAGCTGAGATAGGCACCAGCGTCCCACGCGACCCCAAAGGGAATGAGCGGTAGAAAATGGATGGATAGATGGAATTCAGACTTTTATCACAATATGGCCAATTTTTTTGTTGTTCTTGTGAAATTGTGACATTTTTTTAAAGTAAAATCACGACTTTTGTCATAATTTTGCCAAGTAAAAATTCCAATTATTTTTATAACAATGCCAACATTTTTAGGTTTTCTTATAAAATTGTGACTTTCGTCGAGTAAAAATATGACTGTTTCCATAAAATGACTTCTGTCATCATTTTGCCAAGTAAAAATTCCGATTATTATAACAACGCCCTGCGATGAGGTAGCGACTTGTCCAGGTTGTACACCGCCTTCCGCCCGATTGTAGCTGAGATAGGCACCAGCGTCCCCCGCAACCCCAAAGGGTATAAGCACTAGAAAATGGATGGATGGAATTCAGACTTTTATTACAATATTGCCAATTTTTTTTGTTGTTCTTGTGAAATTGTGACATTTTTTTTAAGTAAAATGATGACTTTTGTCATAATTTTGCCAAGTAAAAATTCCAGTTATTATTAGAACGATGCCAACATTTTTAAGTTTTCTTATAAAATTGTGACTTTCGTCGAGTAAAAATATGACTGTTTCCAAAGAATGACTTCTGTCATAATTTTGCCAGGTAAAAATTCCGATTATTATTATTAAAACAATGCCCTGCGATGAGGTGGCGACTTGTCCAGGGTGTACGCCGCCTTCCGCCCGATTGTAGCTGAGATAGGCACCAGCGTCCCCCGCGACGCCAAAGGGAATAAGCGGTAGAAGATGGATGGATGGAATTCAGACTTTTTTCACAATATTGCCAATTTTTTTGTTGTTCTTGTGAAATTGTGACATTTTTTTAAGTAAAATGATGACTTTTGTCATCATTTTGCCAAGTAAAAACTCCAATTATTTTTAGAACGATGCCAACTTTTTTAAGTTTTCTTATAAAATTGTGACTTTCGTCGAGTAAAAACATGACTGTTTCCAAAGAATGACTTCTGTCATAATTTTGCCAAGTAAAAATTCCGATCGATATTATTATAACAATGCCCTGCAATGAGGTGGGGACTTGTCCAGGGTGTACCCCGCCTTCCGCCCGATCGTAGCTGAGATAGGCACCAGCGTCCCCCGCGACCCCAAAGGGAATAAGCGGTAGGAAATGGATGGATGGATGGATGGATGGAATTCAGACTTTTATCACAATATTGCCAATTTTTTTGTTGTTCTTGTGAAATTGTGACATTTTTTAAAGTAAAATTATGATTTTTGTCATAATTTTTTCCAAGTAAAAATTCCAATTATTAGAACGATGCACATATTTTTAAATTTTCTTATAAAATTGTGACTTTCGTCGAGTACAAATATGACTGTTTCCATAGAATGACTTCTGTCATCATTTTGCCAAGTAAAAATTCCGATTATTATTATTATAACAATGTCCTGCGATGAGGTGGCGACTTGTCCAGGGTGCACCCCGCCTTCCGCCCGATTGTAGCTGAGATAGGCACCAGCGTCCCCCGCGTCCCCAAAGGGAATAAGCGGTAGAAAATGGATGGATGGATGGATAGAATTCAGACTTTTATCACAATATTGCCAATTCTTTTGTTGTTCTTGTGAAATTGTGACATTTTTTTAAGTAAAATGATGACTTTTGTCATTATTTTGCCAAGCAAAAATTCCAATTATTATTATAACGATGCCAACATATTTAAGTTTTCTTATAAAATTGCGACTTTTGTCAAGTAAAAATATGACTGTTTCCATAGAATGACTTTTGCCGTAAATTTACAGAGTAAACATTCCGATTATTATTATTTTAACAATGCCCTGCGATGAGGTGGCGACTTGTCCAGGATGTACGCCGCCTTCCACCTGATTGAAGCTGAGATAGGCACCAGCGTCCCACGCGACCCCAAGGGAATAAGCGGTAGAAGATGGATGGATGGAATTCAGACTTTTATCACAATATTGCCAATTTTTTTGTTGTTCTTGTGAAATTGTGACATTTTTTTTAAGTAAAATGATGACTTTTGTCATCATTTTGCCAAGTAAAAATTCCAATTATTATTATAACGATGCCAACATTTTTAAATGTTGTTATAAAATTGTGACTTTCGTCGAGTAAAAATATGACTGTTTCCATAGAATGACTTCTGTCATCATTTTGCCAAGTAAAAATTCCGATTATTATTATTATAACAATGCCCTGCGATTAGGTGGCGACTTGTCCAGGGTGTACGCCGCCTTCCGCCAGTTTGAAGCTGAGATAGGCACCAGCGTCCCACGCGACCCCAAAAGGAATAAGCGGTAGAAGATAGATGGATGGAATTCAGACTTTTATCACAATATTGCCAATTTTTTTGTTGTTCTTGTGAAATTGTGACATTTTTTTTAAGTAAAAATTGCAATTATTATTATAACAATGCCAACATTTTTAAGTTTTCTTATAAAATTGTGACTTTCGTCGAGTAAAAATATGACTGTTTCCATAGAATGACTTCTGTCATAATTTTGCCAAGTAAAAATTCCGATTATTATTATTATAACAATGCCCTGCGATGAGGTGGCGACTTGTCCACGGTTTGCACTGCCTTCCGCCCGATTGTAGGTGAGATAGGCACCAGCGTCCCCCGCAACCCCATATAGAATAAGCGGTAGAAAATGGATGGATGGATGGAATTCAGACTTTTATCACAATATTGCCATTTTTTTTTGTTGTTCTTGTGAAATTGTGACATTTTTTTAAGTAAAATGATGACTTTTTGTCATAATTTTGCCAAGCAAAAATTCCAATTATTATTATGACAATGCCAACATTTTAAAGTTTTCTTATAAAATTGTGACTTTCGTCAAGTAAAAATATGACTGTTACCATAGAATGACTTCTGTCATAATTTTGCAAAGTAAAAATTTCGATTATTATTATTATAACAATGTCCTGCGATGAGGTGGCGACTTGTCCAGGGTGCACCCCGCCTTCCACCCGATTGTAGCTGAGATAGGCACCAGCGTCCCCCGCGACCCCAAAGGGAATAAGCGGTAGAAAATGGATGGATGGATGGATGGATGGACGGAATTCAGACTTTCATCACAATATTGCCAATTTTTTTGTTGTTCTTGTGAAATTGTGACATGTTTTAAAGTAAAATGATGACTTTTGTCATTATTTTGCCAAGCAAAAATTCCAATTATTATTATAACGATGCCAACATATTTAAGTTTTCTTATAAAATTGCGACTTTTGTCGAGTAAAAATATGACTGTTTCAATAGAATGACTTTTGCTGTAAATTTACAGAGTAAACATTCCGATTATTATTATTTTAACAATGCCCTGCGATGAGGTGGCGACTTGTCCAGGGTGTACGCCGCCTTCCACCTGATTGAAGCTGAGATAGGCACCAGCGTCCCACGCGACCCCAAGGGAATAAGTGGTAGAAAATGGATGGATGGAATTCAGACTTTTATCACAATATTGCCAATTTTTTTGTTGTTCTTGTGAAATTGACATTTTTTTTAAGTAAAATGATGACTTTTGTCATCATTTTGCCAAGTAAAAATTGGAATTATTATAATAACAATGCCAACATTTTAAGTTTTCTTATAAAATTGTGACTTTCGTCGAGTAAAAATATGACTGTTTCCATAGAATGACTTCTGTCATAATTTTGCCAAGTAAAAATTCCGATTATTATTATTATAACAATGCCGTGCGATGAGGTGGCGACTTCTCCACGGTTTGCACTGCCTTCCGCCCGATTGTAGGTGAGATAGGCACCAGCGTCCCCCGCAACCCCATATAGAATAAGCGGTAGAAAATGGATGGATGGATGGAATTCAGACTTTTATCACAATATTGCCATTTTTTTTTTTGTTCTTGTGAAATTGTGACATTTTTTAAAGAAAAATTATGTCTTTTGTCATAATTTTGCCAGGCAAAAATTCTAATTATTATTATGACAATGCCAACATTTTTAAGTTTTCTTATAAAAGTGTGACTTTCGTCGAGTAAAAATATGACTGTTTCCATAGAATGACTTCTGTCATAATTTTGCAAAGTAAAAATTTCGATTATTATTATAACAGTGCCCTGCGATGAGGGGGCGACTTGTCCAGGGTGCACCCCGCCTTCCGCCCGATTGTAGCTGAGATAGGCACCAGCGTGCCACGCGATCCAAAAGGGAATAAGCGGTAGAAAATGGATGGATGGAATTCAGACTTTTATCACAATATTGCCAATTTTTTTGTTGTTCTTGTGAAATTGTGACATTTTTTTAAGTAAAATGATGACTTTTGTCATCATTTTGCCAAGTAAAAATTCCAATTATTATTATAACGATGCCAACATTTTGAAGTTTTCTTATAAAATTGTGACTTTTGTCGAGTAAAAATATGACTGTTTCCGTCGAATGACTTCTGTCATAATTTTGCCAAGTAAAAATTCCGATCGATATTATTATGACAATGTCCTGCAATGAGGTGGCGACTTGTCCAGGGTGTACACTGCCTTCCACCCAATATTAGCGTAGATAGGCACCAGCGTCCCCCGCGACCCCAAAGGGAATAAGCGGTGGGAAATGGATGGATGGATGGATGGATGGAATTCAGACTTTTATCACAATATTGCCAATTTTTTTGTTGTTCTTGTGAAATTGTGACATTTTTTAAAGTAAAATTATGATTTTTGTCATATTTTTGCCAAGTAAAAATTCCAATTATTATTAGAACGATGCCAACATTTTTAAGTTTTCTTATAAAATTGTGACTTTCGTCGAGTAAAAATATGACTGTTTCCATAGAATGACTTCTGTCATAATTTTGCCAAGTAAAAATTCCGATTATTGTTATTATAACAATGCCCTGCGATTAGGTGGCGACTTGTCCACGGTTTGCACTGCCTTCCGCCCGATTGTAGGTGAGATAGGCACCAGCGTCCCCCGCAACCCCATATAGAATAAGCGGTAGAAAATGGATGGATGGATAGAATTCAGACTTTTATCACAATATTGCCTCCTCTCTGAGCTGCTACCTTACCGTGGTAGAGGAGTTTGCGTGTCCCAATGATCCTAGGAGCTCTGTTGTCTGGGGGCTTTCATGCCCCCTGGTAGGGTCTCCCAAGACAAACAGGTCCTAGGTGAGTGATCAGACAAAGAGCAGCTCAAAGACTTCTATGGAATTACAACAAAATGAACTCAGATTTCCCTTGCCCGGACGCGGGTCACCGGGGCCCTGCTCTGGAGCCAGGCCCGGAGTTGGCGCACGATGGCGAGCGCCTGGTGGCCGGGCCTGTCCCCATGGGGCCCGGCCGGGCACAGCCCGAAGAGGCAACGTGGGTCATCCCTCCAATGGGCTCACCACTCATAGGAGGGGCCATAGAGGTCGGGTGCATTGTGAGCTGGGCGACAGCCGAAGGCAGGGCACTTGGCGGTCCGATCCTCGGCTACAGGAGCTAGCTCTTGGGACGTGGAATGTCACTTCACTGGGGGGGAAGGAGCCTGAGCTAGTGCGCGAGGTAGAGAAGTTTCGGCTGGATATAGTCGGACTCACCTCGACGCACAGCAAGGGCTCTGGAACCAGTTCGCTCGAGAGGTACTGGACTCTCTTCCACTCTGGCGTTGCTGGCAGTGAGAGGCGACGGGCTGGGGTGGCAATTCTCGTTGCCCCCAGGCTTAAAGCCTGCACGTTGGAGTTCAACCAAGTGGACGAGAGGGTAGCTTCCCTCCGCCTTCGGATGGGGGGACGGGTCCTGACTGTTGTTTGTGCTTACGCACCAAACAGCAGTTCAGAGTACCCACCCTTTTTGGGTACACTCGAGGGAGTACTGGAAAGTGCTCCCCCGGGCGATTCCCTTGTCCTACTGGGAGACTTCAACGCTCACGTTGGCAACGACAGTGAAACCTGGAGAGGCATGATTGGGAAGAATGGTCGCCCGGATCTAAACCCGAGTGGTGTTTTGTTATTGGACTTTTGTGCTCGTCACGGATTGTCCATAACAAACACCATGTTCAAACATAAGGGTGTCCATATGTGTATTTGGCACCAGGACACCCTAGGCCGCAGTTCCATGATCGACTTTGTAGTTGTGTCATCGGATTTGCGGCCTCATGTTTTGGACACTCGGGTGAAGAGAGGGGCGGGGCTTTCTACCGATCACCACTTGGTGGTGAGTTGGCTGCGATGGTGGGGGAGGATGCCGGACAGACCTGGCAGGCCCAAGCGCATTGTGAGGGTCTGCTGGGAACGTCTGGCAGAGTCTCCTGTCAGAGAGAGTTTCAATTCACACCTCCGGGAGAACTTTGAACATGTCACGAGGGAGGTGCGGGACATTGAGTCCGAGTGGACCATGTTCCGAACCTCTATTGTCGAGGCAGCTGATTGGAGCTGTGGCCGCAAGGTTGTTGGTGCTTGTCGTGGCGGTAATCCCAGAACCCGTTGGTGGACACCAGCAGTGAGGGATGCCGTCAAGCTGAAGAAGGAGTCCTATCGCGTTCTTTTGGCTCATAGGACTCCGGAGGCAGTGGACGGGTACCGACGGGCCAAGCGGTGTGCAGCTTTAGCGGTCGCGGAGGCAAAAACTCGGACATGGGAAGAGTTCGGGGAAGCCATGGAAAACGACTTCCGGACGGCTTCGAAGCGATTCTGGACCACCATACGCCGCCGCAGGAAGGGGAAGCAGTGCACTATCAACACCGTGTATGGTGCAGATGGTGTTCTGCTGACTTCGACTGCGGATGTTGTGGATCAGTGGAAGGAATACTTCGAAGATCTCCTCAATCCCACCAACACGTCTTCCTTTGAGGAAGCGGTGCCTGGGGAATCTGTGGTAGACTCTCCTATATCTGGGGATGAGGCTGCTGAGGTAGTCAAAAAGATCCTCGGCGGCAAGGCCCCGGGAGTAGATGAGATCCGCCCGGAGTTCCTTAAGGCTCTGGATGCTGTGGGGCTGTCTTGGTTGACAAGACTCTGCAGCATCGCGTGGACATCGGGGGCGGTACCTCTGGATTGGCAGACCGGGGTGGTGGTCCCTCTCTTTAAGAAGGGGGACCGGAGGGTGTGTTCCAACTATCGTGGGATCACACTCCTCAGCCTTCCCGGTAAGGTTTATTCAGGTGTACTGGAGAGGAGGCTACGCCGGATAGTTGAACCTCGGATCCAGGAGGAACAGTGTGGTTTTCGTCCTGGTCGTGGAACTGTGGACCAGCTCTTTACTCTCGGCAAGGTTCTTGAGGGTGCATGGGAGTTTGCCCAACCAGTCTACATGTGCTTTGTGGACTTGGAGAAGGCATTCGACCGTGTCCCTCGAGAAGTCCTGTGGGGAGTGCTCAGAGAGTATGGGGTACCGGACTGTCTTATTGTGGCGGTCCGCTCCCTGTATGATCAGTGTCAGAGCTTGGTCCGCATTGCTGGCAGTAAGTCGGACACGTTTCCAGTGAGGGTTGGACTCCGCCAAGGCTGTCCTTTGTCACAGATTCTGTTCATAACTTTTATGGACAGAATCTCTAAGGGCAGTCAAGGCGTTGAGGGGTTCCGGTTTGGTGGCCGCGGGATTGGGTCTCTGCTTTTTGCAGATGATGTGGTCCTGATGGCTTCATCTGGCCAGGATCTTCAGCTCTTACTGGATCGGTTCGCAGCCGAGTGTGAAGCGACCGGAATGAGAATCAGCACCTCCAAGTCCGAGTCCATGGTTCTCGCCCGGAAAAGGGTGGAGTGCCATCTCCGGGTTGGGGAGGAGACCCTGCCCCAAGTGGAGGAGTTCAAGTACCTAGGAGTCTTGTTCACGAGTGGGGGAAGAGTGGATCGTGAGATCGACAGGCGGATCGGTGCGGCGTCTTCAGTAATGCGAACGCTGTATCGATCCGTTGTGGGGAAGAAGGAGCTAAGCCGGAAGGCAACGCTCTCAATTTACCGGTCGATCCACGTTCCCATCCTCACCTATGGTCATGAGCTTTGGGTCATGACCGAAAGGATAAGATCACGGGTACAAGCAGCCGAAATGAGTTTCCTCCGCCGTGTGGCGGGGCTCTCCCTTAGAGATAGGGTGAGAAGCTCTGCCATCCGGGAGCAACTCAAAGTAAAGCCGCTGCTTCTCCACATCGAGAGGAGCCAGATGAGGTGGCTCGGGTATCTGGTCAGGATGCCACCCGAACGCCTCCCTAGGGAGGTGTTTAGGGCACGTCCAGTCGGCAGGAGGCCACGGGGAAGACCCAGGACACGTTGGGAAGACTATGTCTCCCGGCTGGCCTGGGAACGCCTCGGGATCCCCCGGGAAGAGCTAGACGAAGTGGCTGGTGAGAGGGAAGTCTGGGCTTCCCTGCTTAGGCTGCTGCCCCCGCGACCCGACCTCGGATAAGCGGAAGATGAAGGATGGATCACAATATTGCCAATTTTTTTTGTTGTTCTTGTGAAATTGTGACATTTTTTTAAGTAAAATGATGACTTTTGTCATCATTTTGCCAAGCAAAAATTCCAATTATTATTATGACAATGCCAACATTTTTAAGTTTTCTTATAAAAGTGTGACTTTCGTCGAGTAAAAATATGACTGTTTCCATAGAATGCGCCAGCGCCCCCCGCGACCCCAAAAGGGAATAAGCGGTAGAAAATGGATGGATGGACTTCTGTCATAATTTTACCAAGTAAAAATTTCGATTATTATTATTATAACAATGCCCTGCGATGAGGTAGCGATTTGTCCAGGGTGTACCCCGCCTCCGCCCAAATGCAGCTGACTCCAATTTAAGGTGTGGTTGTGGGAACAAATATGGGGTAAAATAATAACACAAGAGGTAATAAAGGGAAAATTAACAATTAAAATAAACAGACTACTACCCAATAAAAATAACAATGAATCCTGTACAATATACAAAACACTATAGTAATACAAAATACTGTACAATATACAGAACAAGACAAGTGTACCGAAGCTTACAGCTTGATGCTGAGATTTGATGACCTATATTGAGTAAAACATGCTTCAAACTAGAATATCAACTGTTGCAAAGCTGTGTCATTAACACTCACAAATACAAAATACTTTTTTAAAGTCATAATTTTTTACTTCAAGCATGAAAAAAATTCCTGATGCTGAGCACATATCATTATGTCAAAAATAATGGCACTTGCATTTACTTAATTTAAGAATATTTTTCAACATATTGAGCCACAAAGTCTCTTTTTTTCCACCAAGAAAAGTGCACTAGTTATTACTGAGTATATACTTATTTTAAGGTATTTTTGTGTTCATTGAGGTTAGCTAATTTAACTTGTTTTGGAAAGTCTTCACAAGCCAAATTTTCTTTTTCTATTTGCGGATAATTTTGCTATTTTAAATAAAATACCCCTAATTTTTTTTTTTTTTTTTTTTCTTGATTTCGAACACTGACTTTTTGCAGCGTGCCGACCCAGACACGCTAAAACGGAAGGATTATTTTTCGAAAAGAAAGAAGAAAACAAAGTGTTGTTTAATGATAAGAAAAGAGTAAATAAGCAAAAAAACGGTGCCAGCAAACAGACGCAAATAATAATAATGATAATAATAAATGTCAGAGTGAGAAATATTTAACAGCGACTGAAACTGATAGGACAAGACAGGAAGCGACGACGAGGAAATGTAAAAAGATGAACATGTCGGGGAGAGGAAAGAGAGAAAGCACCGACGTGGTGAACAAGTGAAAGACTTTGATGGCCAGGAATGGACACATTAGGGACAGATGTGCTCTGGATCGGCGGACACGTTTTCGAGGCAGCTGTGTTGGAGCAAACACATCTCACACTCGCTTATGTCCAACCTTCCTGCTCATTCATTCATTCATTCAATATGTCCATCATTCATGCATTCACAAATACATGCCTGATTGATTTATTCACCAAAAAATATCAATCAGGCATTCAGTCATCTATTATTTCAATGACTTTTTACCCATGCATGCATTCATTTAATCACCCGTTCATGCATGCACTGACGCACTCATCCATTAATACATTAAATCATTCATGTTTTCATTAGTGTAATAATTAAATGATTTATTCATTCAATTAGCTGTGATGGAGCATGGACGCGGCACACGTGCTTATGTCCAACCTTCCTGCTCCATTCATTCGTTCATTCAATATGTCCATCATTCATGAATTCACACATAAATCAATTAGGCTTTCTGTCATGTATTATTTCAATGACTTTTTCCCCATACATGTATTCATCTGTTCATTCATGCTTACAATCATGCATACACTGACACACCCATCCATTAATGTATTCAATCATTCATGTTTTCATTAGTGTAATAATTCAATGATTTATTCATTCAATCAGCTGTGTTGGAGCAAGCACACATCACACTCGCTTATGTCCGACCTTCCTGTTCATTTATTCATTCATTCATTCATTCATTCAATATGTCCATCATTCATGCATTCACAAATAAATCAAGCATTCAGTCATGTATTATTCCATTGACTTTTTCCCCATGCATGTATTCATGCAATCGCCCGTTCATACATGCTTTCAACCATGCATGCACTGACGCACTCATCCATTAATACATTTAATCAGTCATGTTTTCATTTGTGTCATAATTAAATGATTTATTCATTCAATCAGCTGTGTTGGAGCAAGGACACGTCACACTCGCTTATGTCCAACCTTCCTGCTTATGTGTTCATTCATTCATTCATTCATTCATTCAATATGTCCATCATTCATGCATTCACAAATAAATCAATCAAGCATTCAGTCATGTATTATTCCAATGACTTTTTCCCCATGCATGTATTCATTCAATTGCCCGTTCATACATGCTTTCAACCATGCATGCACTGACGCACTCATCCATTAATACATTTAATCATTCATGTTTTCATTTGTGTCATAATTAAATGATTTATTCATTCAATCAGCTGTGTTGGAGCAAGGACACGTCACACTCGCTTATGTCCAACCTTCCTGCTCATTCATTTATTAATTAATTAATTAATTCATTCAATATGTCCATCATTCATGCATTTACAAATAAATCACTCAAGCATTCAGTCATGTATTATTCCAATGAGTTTTTCCCCATGCATGTATTCATTCAATCGTCTGTTCATTCATGCTTACAATCATGCATGCACTGACACACTCATCCATTAATATATTCAATCATTCATGTTTTCATTAGTGTAATAATTCAATTATTTATTCATTCAATCAGCTGTGTTGGAGCAAGCACACGTCACACTCGCTTATGTCCAACCTTCCTGCTCATTTATTCATTCATTCATTCATTCAATATGTCCATCATTCATGCATTCACAAATAAATCAATCAAGCATTCAGTCATGTATTATTCCAATGACTTTTTCCCCATGCATGTATTCATTCAATCGCCCGTTCATACATGCTTTCAATCATGCATGCACTGACACACTCATCCATTAATACATTTAACCATTCATGTTTTTATTAGTGTAATAATTAATTGATTTATTCATTCAATCATCTGCTCACACATGCATTCAGTCGTGCATGCAATAATGCACTCATTCAGTCATGGATATATTAATGTAATAATTAATTCATTTGTGTTTGAATGTATTCATTCAATTCTACATTTATAATGAAGCATGCATTAATGCATTCATTCACATATTCATTCATTCATGCATGTATGTATTTATTCATGCATTCAGTAAGGAATTAATTAATTCATTAATTCATGTATTGATCCATGCTGTCAATCATGCATTCATATATCCATTTTACTCAGTCATTCATGCATGTATTTATTTATTCATGCATTCAGTAATGTATTAATTTATTTAATAATTCATGTATTGATCTACACTTTCATTCGTGCATCCATACATCCATTTTACTCACTCATTCATGCATGTATTAGATCAGTCATGTTTTCATTCATGTATTAATTAATGTAGTCACTCATGCATTGATGTATTCATTCAATCATCCATTCATACATGCATTCAATCATGCACACATTTGTAATGTAGTCAATTATATACTGATTTCTTGATGCATTCATATATTCACTCATTCAAACATTCACTCAAGTATGCATTCATCCACGCTTGTATTTATGTATCCATGCATTCAGTAATTAATTAAATAATTCATGAATTGAACCATGCTTTAATTAATGTATTCCTTCATAATTAATTCATATATTCATTCTTTGTAATTATTAATTCATTCATTCATGCATGCATTTAAGCATTCACGTTTTTAATTAATGTATCAATTCAAGAATTTATTCACTCATGCATTAATGTATGCATTCTATCACCCGTTCATACGTGCATGCATTAATGAATTCATGCATATACTGATTTCTTGATGCATTCCAATATGCACTCACTCAGTCATACATTCATTCATTTATGCATTCCCTGATTTATGCATTTCCATGCATGTATCAATGCATTCAATAACTAATGAATTAATGTATTAATTTATGTATTGATCCATGCTTTCATTCAGGCAATCGTCTCATTCATCCATTCATGCATTCATTCATGTATTGATCCAAGCTTTCATTCATTCATTCATGCATTTAATCACTCATGTTTTTATTAATGTATCACTTCAATAATGTATTGACTCATGCATTAATGTATTCATTCTATCACCCGTTCATACATGCATGCATTAATGTATTCATGCATATACTGATTTACTGATGCATTCATATATGCACTCAGTCAAACAGTCATTCATTTATGCATTCCCTGTTTCATGCATTTGCATGCACGTATTCATGCATTCAATAACTAATGAATTAATGTATTAATTTATGCATTGATCCATGCTTTCATTCAGGAATTCGTACATTTGACTCATTCATCCATTCATGCATTCATTCATGTATTGATCCAAGCTTTCATTCAAGCATTCCTGCATCATTCATGTATGCATTCAGTTTACTCATTCATTCATGTATTCATTCAATTGCTGCTCCGGTACTTTTACACTTCAAGCGAGACAAAGCGCCGACTTCCATTAGGTTGTGTTTAAGTACGTCTGCTCCATCTTGTGCAGTTTTTCAAAGAACTTCAGGCCTTGCAAATTTTCCTTTGCGTTGCTTTTAGAGCGCCAGACTGTGTGTGTGTGTGTGTGTGTGTGCGTGTGTGTGTGTGTGTGTGTGTGTGTGTGTGTGTGCGTGCTTGCGTGCGTGCGTGCGTGTGTATATATACAGTATACACATAAATATGTATATGTGTAGCTATGACTATGTATATATGTATGTATATGTATGTGCATATATATGTATGTGCATATATGTGTGTGTATGTGTGTGTGCTTTTTATATATATATTTATATTTGTGTGTATATATATATGTATATACATATATATATATGTATGTATATGTGTATATATGTATATGTATGTATATATGTAAATATATATATGTATGTGTGTATATATGTATATGTATGTGTATATGTGTATATATATATGTATATGTGTATATATATGTATGTGTATATATACAGTATGTATATATATGTGTATGTATATGCATGTATATGTATATATATATATATATATATATATATATATATATATATATATATATATATATATATATGTGTATGTATATGCATGTATATGTATATATGTATATATGCATGTATATGTATATATGGATATATATATATACATATATACATATGTATATATATATATATATATATTTTTTTTTATATACATATGTATATATATATATATATATATATATATATATATACTGTTTATGTATACCTAATACTATGTATGTACTGTAGATATACACACATATTTATATAGACGTATACACTTATACATAAATACAGAATGTAGGTATATATGTGTGTATATATATATATATATATATATATACACACACACACACACACACACAAAATGTATATATGTGAATATGTACAAAATATGTATGTGTGTATATATATACTGTATATATATATTTATATAAAAATGTATATAGTATGTATATACATGTATACAATATATACAGTGTGTATGTATGTGTGTATTTACAGTACTGTGTATAGAAAAAACCTTATTATGCAATATTTACCCCCAAAATATTTCAAAGCAGAATGTATTATGTGAAGTATTTATAATTGGAGCCTTAAATAGGGCAATCATTTATAACAACATTACAATTCACCTGTTTGCTCTTTGAGTCCAGTTTTTTTTATGTTTGTTTCCCCCCCGTATTGTTAGAATGTGCTGAGGCCATTAAAACATTAGCTGTGGGCCACAAATGGCCCCCAGGCCGCACTTTGATCACCCTGTTCTAAACTGTAAGAAGCTGTCAAAGAGACACATTTCCATGGGCATCACCATTTCTTGCATTTTATTCGCTCTTCACGGGTGCTCTCCGACTGCAACCCCCATCTTCTGCACGAGGGTACACCAAGACTCAAGTGGTGGGCCCGGCGGACAATTCCCAGCATGCATCAGCAGCGTCCGCCCCTCTGAGGACGGTGCCGGAGGTACGCACCTCGCATGTCTGACACGTTAGGCGTGTGCGATATCTCGGTCCTCTGCGGCCGAGGTGAGACAAGAGGCGACCTAGATAGCGAAAGGCTAATTTGCAGCGTGGCTCAGACAGCGAGAGGTCACACTTGCTCTGCCGGGCGGCGGAGGCGAGGAAGTGGGCGAGATGAGAGCCAGCAACACTGACCGCCGCCGGCCAGCAGGCTTTAATTTCTATCAGAAGTGTCACAAAAATACTCAACAGAATACACTTTCTCATCATCTAACATCATAAAGCCGACAAATTTTTACCACTATGTTACATGGCCTTTCCTTTTAACAACACTCAGTAAACGTTTGGGAACTGAGGACCCGAATTTTTTAAGCTTTTCAGGCGGAATTATTTCCCATTCTGGTTTGATGTACAGCTTAAGTTGTTCAACGTTTAAGCTTCATATTGCACCACACATTTTCCAATGGACTACAGGCAGGCCAGTCTAGTACCCGCACTCTTTTACTATGACGCCACGCTGTTGTAACACGTGGCTTGGCATTGTCTTGCTGAAATAAGCAGGGGCGTCCATTATAATGTTGCTTGGATGACAACATATGTTGCTCCAAAACCTGTATGTACCTTTCAGCATTAATGGTGCCTTCACAGATATGTAAGTTACCCATGCCTTGGGCACTAATACACCCCCATACCATCACAGATGCTGGCTTTTCAACGTTACGCCTTTAACAATCCGGATGGTTCTGTTCTTCTTTGGTGCGGAGGACACGATGTCCACAGTTTCCAAAACAATTTGAAATGAGGACTCGTGAGACTACAGAACACTTTTCCACTTTGCATCAGTACGTCTTAGATGAGCACGGGCCCAGCGAAGCCGGCAGCGTTTCTGGGTGTTGTTGATAAATGGCTTTCGCTTTGCATAGTTGAGCTTTAACTTGCACTTACAGGTGGAGCGACCAACTGTAGTTACTGAAAATGGTTTTCTGAAGTGTTCCTGAGCCCATTTGGTGATATCCTCTACACACTGATGTCGCTTTTTGATGCAGTACCGCCTGAGGGATCAAAGGTCCGTAATATCATCGCTTACGTGCAGTGATTTCTCCAGATTCTCTGAACCTTTCGATGATATTACAGACCGTAGATGGTGAAATCCCTAAATTCCTTGCAATATCTCGTCAAGAAATGTTGTTTGCTCACGCATTTGTTCACAAAGTGGTGACCCTCGCCCCATCCCTGTTTGTGAATGACTGAGAATTTAATGGAAGCTGCTTTTTTATCTAATCATGGCACTTACCTGTTCCCAATTAGACTGTACACCTGTGAGATGTTCCAAATAAGTTTTTGATGAGCATTCTTCAACTTTCTTTTTTGAAACATGTCGCAGGCTTCAAATTCCAAATGAGCTAATCGTTGCATAAAACAACAAAGTTTTCCAGTTTGAATGTCTTGTCTTTGCAAGGAATTTAAGTTTTCAGCATAATTAGTCACTTACTGTACAATGTCTGCTCGTTATTGACTAATTCCGCTTCAGTATGGCGCAGACTAGCAGTGCTACGCTCCAACTGCTCCACCGTGTTAACTACCTGCGCGCTCGGTCATATTTTTAAGATGTTTTTTCCTTTAATTCTATGAATTTCATCCAGGCCTTCTTCTCAGTACTCACGTTGTCCATATCTAGCTAAAAGCTCGAGTGACGCCACGCCCGGTTGCCCACTCAGTAGCTCTTTGCATTCAAGAGTGATCACTCCAGCAGCACTGAGAGCGGACACAACCCAATACCTCGACGTAATGTTGCAATTTTCTAATGCCAACAAAGGAATTGACCCAAAAAAAACGCTCCGTCAGTAAAGTAAGGCTCCACTTTTCCAAAAATGCGTTAGCTCGATGCTAATATACATCGGTTTTTGCTATTGGCATGCTACTGATTAGCATGATTTTAACACCTCTAAAACTGTTAAAGAAAACCACAATAACGATGTATGCTACAATCAATAATAAGTACAATATTTACAGTGTTAACCCTTTGTAGGGCGCAACAGACTGAACTGACCAACACACTATAAACTATACAGGACTGTAGAGGAAAATTCACAATAAAACAAAGTACTACAACTTGAAAGAAGTTTTTATAATCAGCTTGTAATAAAATACAACTTATTATCAAAAACATTAACACATATAAGTAACAAAAATCGGTACCGCTGAGTACCCATATCGATTCCCAGGTACCAGGAATTGGTACCGTACAGGTTCAAATGTGAAGGATACCTATCCTTATATACACATTCAATATGTACCGTATTAGAAAGTATCCAGTAACAAATGTGTCCGCATGAATTATTGTGGCCACCAGGAGAGGCCAAAAATTACAATTACCACTCCAGTTTAACTTGAAGACAGCATACGCCCATTCCAGGCGGTTATTAATACAGTGGGGCAAAAAAGTATTTAGTCAGCCACCGATTGTGCAAGTTATCCCACTTAAAATGATGACAGAGGTCTGTAATTTTCATCATAGGTACACTTCAACTGTGAGAGACAGAATGTGAAAAAAAAATCCAGGAATTCACATTGTAGGAATTTTAAATAATTTATTTGTAAATTATGGTGGAAAATAAGTATTTGGTCTACCAGTCAAAGCTCTCACTGATGGAAGGCGGTTTTGGCTCAAAATCTCACGATACATGGCCCCATTCACTCTTTCCTTAACACGGATCAATCGTCCTGTCCCCTTAGCAGAAAAACAGCCCCAAAGCATGATGTTTCCACCCCCATGCTTCACAGTAGGCCTGATGTTCTTGGGATGCAACTCAGTATTTTTCTTCCTCCAAACACCACGAGTTGAGTTTATACCAAAATGGATACATGGATGATACAGCAGAGGATTGGGAGAATGTCATGTGGTCAGATGAAACCAAAATAGAACTTTTTTTAACGTGGTGCACAGACAATCACCACACGATCCTTGACAGAAATCGGGTTAGGGGTCCAGTGGCATGGAGTTCCAAGACGACTGGTGAAACCCTTTATCTGCTGCAGCCTTCTTCTGCACCCCTCTTTCACTCGATATTAATATGAATCCATTTAATAAACTCTGCAATGAGCTGACAACTTGTCCAGAGTGTACAGCGCCTTCCGCCTGAATGCTGCTGATAGGCTCCAGCAACCCCGTGACACCAAAAGGGACAAGTGGTAGGAAATGTATGGATGGCATTTGATAAAGTCAAATACAAGAAAAGTATCCAACACTTCTCATTTATAAGGTAAATAAGCACAGCAGATATAGATCATTTACATCAACAATACGATTTGCCTAAGTGCCGAGGCGGGACAAAAAAAAGTTTAATTATTATTATTATTTTTTTAAATAACAATAAATGCAGATTAATCAGTAACATTAACTCTGGAGCACAAACAATAATAATGTGTGTTGATTTTTTTTCGAATGAGCTTAATCTGCCGTCATTCCAAACAGGTATGACGATCCTCCTGGTAGGGGTGTATCTCTTTATGGAGGATTCCTGTGCGTGACTTTGTTTAACGTGTGCAATGACAGTCACCACACGATCCTTGATTGAATTGGTTTAGGGTCCATTGGCGTGGAGTTCCAAGACGACTGGTGGGACCCTTTTTCTGCTGCCGCCTTCTTCTGCACCCCTCCTGCACCCAATATAAATATGTATCCATTTAATAAAGTCTGGCAACTTGTCCAGGGTGTACACCGCCTTCCGCCCGAATGCAGCCGAGATAGGCTCCAGCAACCCCCGCTACCCCAAAAAGGACAAGCGGTAGAAAATGGGTGGATGGCATTTGATAAAGTCAAATACAAGAAAAGCATACAACACTTCTCATTCAAAAAGTAAATAAGCACAGCAGATATAGATCATTTACATCAACAAAACTAGTGCCGAGGCGGGACAAAAAAAATAAATTAAATACATTTAAAAAAAAAGAACAATAAATGCAGATTAATCAGTAACATTAACTCTGGAGCACAAAAATTAATAATGTGTGTTGATTTTTTTTCGAGTGAGAATCATCAGCCGTCACTCAAAACGAGTATGGCAATCCTCCTGGTAGGGGTGTATCCCTTTATGGAGGATGCTTGTACGTAACTTTGTTTAACGTGGTGCACTGACAGTCACCACAGAATCGGTTTAGGGTCCAGTGGCGTGGAGTTCCAAAACAACGGAGGGGACCCTTTTTCTGCTGCAGCCTTCCTTCGCATTGCAGCCGTTGTGGTAGTTCTTAAATCTACCGTCTTCCGCCTGCTCCGCCGTTGAGGTCTTCACCGTATCCCTGGCTAGGGGGCAGTCAGGTACTAGGCCTTTGCCAAGGGCCACCTGGGGTAACAGTAGTAAAGGGGTTATCCTCTTAGTGCCCCAAGACCTCCATAGAGAAGCCTCCACTGCCACACTATTAGAGAAGAACTGTACTAAAACCTGGACTAAGAACCCAACCTGTCACTTGTGTCTTGGTTCGGAGCATTTACGCTCCTGTAATCATGCAGATTGACGGCAATCAAGGCTTTCTGTTCTTTGCAGGGTCTGCAGGTGAAGGCCGATTACATCCCGCTGCTGCAGTCCCTGGCGACGTTTGGCTGGAGGCTCACCTGTGTGCTGCCGACACCTGTCGCCAAGACTAACAGGTAATCTTTGCTCCAAACTTTACCATCACCTAAGAAAAACAGAACAAAACAAAAAAAACACTTGGCTCTTCATGTACCATTATAATGATTAACATTGAAATACAGTAGCATAGTAAGCCTAAGTAATAATAATTTCAAAAACGAGACAGTATGTTTCATTCTGCGGGTGGTCAGCAACCCATGAGCATTTTTGAAAAAAGGATTGAAAATGTAAAAAGATGGGGGGGAAATCATTTTTTTTGTTTTAGTATGTTTTTTGTTTTTTTTAGGACAAACCTTACCAAAAGCCCACTGTTTAATATTATGTGTGTATGTACGCTTCACTGATGAGACTATTTGGTTGGACATCTAATGTCCCACTAATTTCACCTGTTCTTGAAGTCACGGGGCGGCGTGGCGCAGTGGGAGAGTGACCGTGCGCAACCCGAGGGTCACTGGTTCAAATCCCACCTAGTACCAACCTCGTCACGTCCGTTGTGTCCTGAGCAAGACACTTCACCCTTGCTCCTAATGGGTGCTGGTTGGCGCCTTGCATGGCATGTGGAAGTAGTGTCAAAGCGCTTTAAGTACCTTGAAGGTAGAAAAGCGCTATACAAGTACAACCCATTTATTTATCATTTACCATAGTGTGGACCGTGACGCAAAAGTTTGTTTACATGTGAAATCTTCCACTCTCTCATTTTGTCCACCAAACCTTTTAAGCTGTGCGTGAATGCACAAAGGTGAGCTTTGTTGATGTTATCGACTTGTGTGGAGTGCTAATCAGACACATTGGGTCAGTCCATGACTACACGCAAATTAATGCTAACATGCTATTTATGCTAGCTGTATGTACAGATTGCATCGTTATTCCCCGTTTGTCGGTATATTTCAGCTCATTTAATATCCTTTACTTTTATCCTCTTTATATTTTATTTATATTTGTATGTCTAATGACACATTATGTGATATTGGCTGCATTTCTGATAGTTAGCTAGTTGTTTGCGTGCCATGTTGTTCCAGACCACAGCAAATAATACCTAGCTCGCCAAAGATTGTAATCAATCCATTAGAAGAAGAGAGCCTGCCGCTCACACCTTTGGCCGTTAAAAGCCAGCCATTTCCAGGAGTCTGATTTACTAATGGTTTTTAATGTTGTAAAAACGTGTAGATTGAATATTACATTTCAACATTTCTGCCAACGAAGATTTACTTCAGCCTGCGACACGTAGTCATTTTGGTAGTAGGCTATTATAGCTAATATAGACACTTACGTCATGTGTTTCCCTTATTATAACACTTATGTAAGATTTTTAAAGTCATTTTGATAGTAGGCTAATATAGCTAAAATAGACACATCGTGTGTTGCCTTTATTATAACACTTATGTAAGATTTTTAAAGTAATTTTGATAGTAGGCTAATATAGCTAAAATAGACACATCATGTGTTGCTTTTGTTAAAACACTTATATAAGACTTTTAAATTCAGTTTGATAGTAGGCTAATATAGACACTTGCATCATGTGTTGCCTTCATTATAAGACTTATATAAGACTTTTAAAGTCATTTTAATAGTAAGCTACTATAGCAATATAAACACTTACATCATGTGTTGCCTTCATTATAGCACTTATATAAGACTTTTAAAGTCATTTTGATAGTAGGCTAATATAGCCAATATAGACACTTACATCATGTGTTGCCTAAATGACTTTTAAAGTCATCTTGATAGTAGGCTAATATAGCTAATATGGTCACATACATCATGTTTTGCCTTCATTATAACACTTATATAAGACTTTTAAAGTCATTTTGATAGTAGGCTAATATAGCTAATATAGACACTTACATCATGTGTTGCCTAAATGACTTTTAAAGTCATCTTGAAAGTAGGCTAATATAGCTAATATAGTCACATACATAATGTTTTGCCTTCATTATAACACTTATATAAGACTTTTAAAGTCATTTTGATAGTAGGCTATTATAGCTAATATAGACACTTACGTCATGTGTTGCCTTCATTATAACACTTATATAAGACTTTTAAAGTCATGTTCATAGTAGGTTAATATAGCAATATAGACACTTACATGATGTGTTGCCTTCATTATAACACTTATATAAGTCTTTTCAAGTCATTTTCATAGTAGGCTATTATAGCTCATATAGACACTTACGCAATGTGTTGCCTTTATTCACTTATATACGGCTTTTCACTGTTTTGTTTTTTGTATTTTTGGTCCAATATGACTCTTTTAACGTTTTGGGTTGCCGACCCCTGGGTTACTGTAACGTTCCACGCAGTTGGAACAGTTTGAAAAACTTGAATTTATACAGAATTTTTTTGTGGTCCTCTGCTGGCGGCCAACAGAAACTGCATCAACATGCGTTAGAAGCTGCTCTCGTAGAGTAGTTTGACGTGATAAAATAATTGATGACAATCAGATCGCATGGCACAGAGAACCTAACGAATCGGGTACAACGTACTCGCGTTGAGGTTTGAGGAGCGTGCACACCTTGTCTGGGTTGCGGTGCACACAAACTTCCTGTAGAAGATGCTGACCTAAATCTTCTTCACGCCAAGTCTTGGGGAAAGTTTATTTCATTATTTTTTTCTCTCTCTTTCTTAAAGCAGTGCAGCTGCGGCTGTCACAGGAAAAGCTTCTCGCAGAAACCGTAACGGTTTTTACTCGGCTTAGCCCTGGCTGACGCATCACTGGCGGCGCTGACATCCGCTTTCGGTTTTAAAAAGAAGCAGCTCAGTGACAGCTCTCGCGGTTTTGAAAAAAAAAAAAATATATATATATATATATGTTGCTTATCCACACGTAAACACACAACTCAATGCCACGTTGCTCGTAACACCACAAAAAAAGAGACACCTGCACTGTTGGCGACTCAACATAAGGATGGGTAGCTTTTCACATGGTAGCTGGGAATCGATACTCAACATTTACTTTTGTGGGTGTTCATGTTAATAAATGTTCATTTATATAATAAATGTTAATAAATAATATACAATAAAATAAAGTTTTAATAAATGTTCATTTATTTAAGCCCAGGGGTTAGTGCGTCTGCCTCACAATACGAAGGTTCTGCAGTCCTGGGTTCAATTCCAGGCTGAGGATCTTTCTGTGTGGAGTTTGCATGTTCTCCCCGTGAATGCGTGGGTTCCCTCCGGGTACTCCGGCTTCCTCCCACTTCCAAAGACATGCACCTGGGGATAGGTTGATTGGCAACACTAAATTGGCCCTAGTGTGTGAATGTGAGTGTGAATGTTCTCTGTCTATCTGTGTTGACCCTGCGATGAGGTGGCGACTTGTCCAGGGTGTACCCCGCCTTCAGCCCGATTGTAGCTGAGATAGGCGCCAGCGCCCACCGCGACCCCGAAAGGGAATAAGCGGTAGAAAATGGATGGATGGATGGATCTGTAAGTGCAAGTTAAAGCTCTACTATGCAAAGCAAAAGTCATTTATCAACAACATCCAGAAACGCCGCCGGCTTCTCTGGGCCCGAGATCATCTAAGATGGACTGATGCAAAGTGGAAAGGTGTTCTGTGGTCTGACGAGTCCACATTTCAAATTGTTTTTGGAAATATTCGGCATTGTGTCATCTGGACCAAAGGGGAAGCGAACCACCCAGACTGTTATCGACGCAAAGTTGAAAAGCCAGCATCTGTGATGGTATGGGGGTGCATTAGTGCCCAAGGCATGGGTAACTTACACATCTGGGAAGGCACCATTAATGCTGAAAGGTACATACAGGTTTTGGAACAACATATGCTGCCATCTAAGCGCCATCTTTTTCATGGTTGCCCCTGCTTATTTCATCAAGACAATGCCAAGCCACATTCAGCACGTTTTACAACAGCGTGGCTTCGTAAAAAAAGAGTGCGGGTACTTTCCTGGCCCGCCTCCAGTCCAGACCTGTCTCCTATTGAAAATGTGTAGCGCATTATGAAGCGTAAAATACGACAGCGGAGACCCCGGACTGTTGAACGACTGAAGCTCTACATAAAACAAGAATGGGAAAGAATTCCACTTTCAAAACTTCAAGAATTAGTTTCCTCAGTTCCCAAACGTTTATTGAAAGTTGTGAAAAGAAAAGGTGATGTAACACAGTGGTGAACATGCCCTTTCCCAACTACTTTGGCACCTGTTGCAGCCATGAAATCCTAAGTTAATTATTATTTGCAAAAAAAAAATAAAGTTTGAGTTTGAACATCAAATATGTTGTCTTTGTAGCGTATTCAACTGAATATGGGTTGAAATTGATTTGCAAATCATTGTATTCTGTTTGTATTTACATCTAACACAATTTCCCAACTCATATGGAAACGGGGTTTGTAAATAGTAAATGGCTTGTACTTGTATAGCGCTTTTCTACCTTCAAGGTACTCAAAGGGCTTTGACACTATTTCCACATTCACACACTGATGGCGGGAGCTGCCGTGCAAGACCCTAATTTAACCATGATCCATCAGGCGCAAGGGTGAAGCGTCCGCTCAAGGACACAACAAACCATGACGAGGTTGGTAGAAGGTGGGGATTGAACCAGGAACCACTCTCCCAACAGCGCCACGCCGTCACCGGGGTCGTCATGACAACCACTCGCGCCGTTGAAAAAAGAACAGACCGCGCGGTCCGTCGAATATTGTGCCGACGTCTTCCGCGCAACATTGACTCGCGTGCAATTAACAGCGATGGTGATTACATTTCGAGGCCGTTAAGCGCGCCAAGTGTTAATTTGTTGCCGTTCAAGAAAAATGGCTTTTTCTTACGCTGATGGCCGCCGGCGAAGGTGTGATGAACGGCAGTTTATAGTTGCCACGGATGATGCAGTGATCCTTTCATGCAGTCATTCACAAACTGTGCGCTCCATCTAGTGCAGGGGTCACCAACATGGTGCCCGCGGGCACCAGGTAGCCCGTAAGGACCAGATGAGTCGCCCGCTGGCCTGTTCTAAAAATAGCTCAAATAGCAGCACTTACCAGTGAGCTGCCTCTATTTTTTTAAATTGTATTTATTTACTAGCAAGCTGGTCTCGCTTTGCTCGACATTTTTAATTCTAAGAGAGACAAAACTCAAATAGAATTGGAAAATTCAAGAAAATATTTAGACTTGGTCTTCACTTGTTAAAATGAATTCATTTATATTTTTACTTTTAGAAAGACAATTTTAGAGAAAAACCACAACCTTAAAAATTATTTTAGGATTTTTAAAAACATACCTTTTTACCTTTTAAATTCCTTCCTCTTCTTTCCTGACAATTTAAATCAATGTTCAAGTATTTTTTTTTATTATTGTAAAGAATAATAAATACATTTTAATTAAATTCTTCATTTTAGCTTCTGTTTTTTCGACGAAGAATATTTGTGAAATATTTCTTCAAACTGATTAAAATTTAAAAAAAATATTCCGGCAAATCTAGAAAATCTTTAGAATCAAATTTAAATCTTATTTCAAAGTCTTTTGAAACTCTTTTAAAATTTTTGTTCTGAAAATCTAGAAGAAATAATGATTTGTTTTTGTTAGAAATATAGCTTGGTCCAATTTGTTATGTATTCTTACAAAGTGCAGATTGGATTTTAACCTATTTAAAACATGTAATCAAAATTCTAAGATTAATTTTAATCAGGAAAAATTACTAATGATGTTCCATAAATTCTTTTTTGAATTTTTTCAAAAAGATTCTTATGAGCTAGTTTTTCTCTTCTTTTTTTCGGTTGTATTTTGAATTTTAAAGAGTCGACATTGAAGATAAACTATGTTTCATAATTTAATTTTCATTTTTTTCTTGTTTTCTCCTCTTTTAAACCGTTCAATTAAGTGTTTTTTTCATCATTTATTCTCTACAAAAAACCTTCCATAAAAGGAAAAAAAATGTACGACGGAATGACGGACAGAAATACCCATTTTTTATATACATATATATATATATATATCAATCAATCAATCAATGTTTACTTATATAGCCCTAAATCACTAGTGTCTCAAAGGGCTGGCTGCACAAACCACCACGACATCCTCGGTAGGCCCACATAAGGGCAAGGAAAACTCACACCCAGTGGGACATCGGTGACAATAATGACCCAGTGGGACGTCGGTGACAATGATGACTATGAGAACCTTGGAGAGGAGGAAAGCAATGGATGTCGAGCGGGTCTAACATGATACTGTGAAAGTTCAATCCACAATGGATCCAACACAGTCGCGAGAGTCCAGTCCAAAGTGGATCCAACACAGCAGCGAGAGTCCCGTTCACAGCGGAGGCGGATCAGCAGCTGTAGATTTATTTATTAAAGGTAAATTGAGCAAATTGGCTATTTCTGGCAATTTATTTAAGTGTGTATCAAACTGGTAGCCCTTTGCATTAATCAGTACCCGAGAAGTAGCTCTTGGTTTCAAAAAGGTTGGTGACCCCTCATCTAGTGGTTGACCAAAAAAATCACTTACAATAAATTCTGTATTTTTTTCCCCATACACTTTGAATCCCACGGCTCATAAAACGGTGCGGCTAATTTATGGATTTTTTTTTCTTCTGTTTTCGCTGGCGGCCATAATGCAAATAGTCTTGAAAAAATATTAAAATCAAGCAAAGACAATGATAAGGTGTGAGGTTTGCGCTATGGCGCCATCTTTTGGGCGGGTTTGCTGACTGAAGGTGCTGCAGTGCAATTCAATTTAGAGTATTCTACATGCTCGTTTTGTCTGATCTGAGTGTTGGAATTGGGGGTTGAATCACCAAAAATAATTCCCGGGCACGATGACCGCTGCTGCTCACTGCTCTCCTCACCTCCCAGGGGGGTGATCAAGGGTGATGGGTCAAATGCAGAGAATAATTTCGACACACGTAGTGTGTGTGGGACAATCATTGGTACTTTAACTTGAACTTTAACATTTTTTTCTGAGGTGGGACTTGGTAAATGTAGTAATTATTAATTATGAATTGAATATTTTCATTGCAAAAACATTAAAAAAAAAAAATCGGTTCATGACCTTCTAAATAGAGTTTTAACAAGAAATAGTCACCTTTACACGGCTTTGATCCAATATCGTTAAGCTCAGCCAATCAGATGCCTTGATACTAAAGAGCAGGCTCTGATCGGTTTTGTCTCAAGTAGATCCATCCATCCATTCATTTTCTACCGCTTATTCCCTTTTGGGGTCGCGGGGGGCGCTGGCGCCTATCTCAGCTAGAATCGGGCGGAAGGCGGGGTACACCCTGGACAAGTCGCCACCTCATCGCAGGGCCAACACAGATAGACAGACAACATTCACACTCACATTCACCCACTAGGGCCAATTTAGTGTTGCCAATCAACCTATCCCCAGGTGCATGTCTTTGGAAGTGGGAGGAAGCCGGAGTACCCGGAGGGAACCCACGCATTCACGGGGAGGACATGCAAACTCCACACAGAAAGATCCCAAGCCTGGATTTGAACCCAGGACTGCAGGACCTTCGTATTGTGAGGCAGACGCACTAACCCCTCTGCCACCGTGAAGCCTCAAGTAGATCCATTTTTAGTTATTTTAGACATTTTTATGCTTGACCTTGTTTCGTTTAGGGCCAAAAAATCTCCGAAAAATGTGAAAACCGAATGTGGCGAGGGATGACTGTATTTTGCGTTTGTTTGTTCGCTTGTCTGCTGGCTCTCTCAGGTGTTCAATCGCCAACAAGGACAAGTTTTGGGCTGATTGTGAAGTGACAAAAGATGATGGCGGTATTTTCCGGAACATATATAAGCCGCACTCACTATTTTATAGAAGAACAAATGTTTTTTTTTCCATACATCAGCCTCACCGCTGATATATACGTTGTGAAATGAGCTTTTTATGCAAAAAGATTCTGCAATAATTTATTTACACACCTTAATTGTTCCCAAACAGTGTCTGTAACAAGGCAGTAAAACAGCTGATTAAACAAAACAGAAGTCATTGTCATGGACTCAGTAGCTGCGCAAGCTCGCTCTCCAATCGGCTAAACAGACTCAATAACTCCACGGTTTAAAAACTTGTAATTACGTTTTTTAGCACTTGTTTTACCAAATATATCACAGTGGGAACTCACTTTAAAAACCTAATTGGTACTTGAACAGAGTTTGTAAATCAAAACACACTCAATACCTCCACGGGGACGTTTTAGTGAATTTACTGAGGAATTTGTGAAACTGGACCAATACGAAAAGAATGCCAAAGACACTCTTAAAGGTGGTAGCACATTAGCTAATGCTAACGACACTAGCTCGATTACAATGCGAGAACACGTCATGCACGGACGTCACAGTAAGTAAGAATTGTTTTGGTCATCTTGCAAAACTTACAAACGTCGCTTGGAGTGATGAATGGAGAATCCGTACGAGGAGAAGGCGGAACGGCACTTCTACTTCCGGTTGAAAGCTCAGTCTAAACAGAAGGGCAATGCAGCATCTGGAGTGAGGGAACCATGTCCGAAAGATGGCCTCATAGCACATTTGCATTATGGCCGTCAGCAAAAAAAAATCCATTAATTTGTTGCACCGTTTATAAGCCGCAGGGTTCAAAGCGTACTAAAAAAAGTTGCAGCATATACTAACTAGGAATATAGGAATTTACGATGTATATTTTGTTTCCAAAAAAACTCAATAAACTACAATCGGATTGTCATCCAACTTTCAGGAAATGTCCGAAATGGCCGAATGAACAATTGGTTACACTTTAAGGTCGATTCTAGAAATATCCGATATTGGCTTTATGCCGATATTCCGATATTGTCCAACTCTTAATTAACGATTCCGATATCAACCGATACCGATACATACAGTCGTGGAATTAACACATTATTATGCCTAATTTTGTTGTGATGCCCTGCTGGATGCATTAAACAATGTAACAAGGTTTTCCGACAAAATCAACTCAAGTTATGGAAAAAAATGCTAACATGGCACTGCCATATTTATTTTTAAAATTTATTTTTTAACAAGCCTCAAAACGGCAGCTTGGAATTTAGGACATGCTCTCCCAGAGAGAGCATGAGAAGGTTGAGGTGGGCGGTGTTTTGTGGTAGTGGGTAGCGGGGGGTGCATATTGTAGCGTACCGGAAGAGTTAGTGCTGCAACGGATTCTGGGTATTTGTTCTATTGTGTTTATGTTGTGTTACAGTGTGGATGTTGTCCCGAAATGTGTTTTGTCATTCTTGTTTGGTGTGGGTTCACATATTTGTAACAGTGTTAAAGTTGACCAAGTATGCGTTGCATTCACTTGTGTGTGTGTACTTTTCCTTATGTCCGTGTACCAATCCGTACAGCGGCGTTTTAAAAAGTCATACATTTTACTTTTTGAAGCCGAAACCGATAATTTCCGATGTTACATTTTAAAGCATTTATCGGCCGATAACATCCGCAGTCCGATATTATCGGATGTCTTTAGTTGAGTCTGATCATTTCTACTACGCTACCTGAAGCTTCAACTTCTGTGTTTGTGCTCGCGGTTCCCGCCTCCGCCCACAGAGACAAAGACCGGCAAGAAGAGGCTTTGCTCCATTTCCTTTCGTTCCGCGATTGATAACTCAAAATGTTCTGGGCTGTGTTGAGAAAATGTCAGAAATGGGATGAAGAACAAGTGATGACATTGGGGTTCTGTTCCAGATCACGGTCTCTATTAAAAACCTTTTTTCCTACGAGGACCTGGCGGAGGTCCCAACGCTTTTATAGTTCTATCCTACTTCCACACCGCGTAGTCCGCCGGTCAGACAACCGACCAGTTTTGTTTTATTCAAGTACAAACAAAAGCAATCCTGGAAGCGTCCAGGATTGACCATAACTTGTGACTGCTCGAGCGCTGAATAGAAACTCGGCCTGATTTGACTTTAGAACTTTGTGTCGCATTTCCTTCAAAATCGACAATCAACCGATTTTATTGTTTTATTCGAGTACAAACAAAAGCCATCCTGGAAGTGTCCATGATTGACCATAACTTGTGACTGCTCGAACGCTGAATAGAAACTCAACTTGATTTGGCTTTAGAACTTTGTGTGGCATCTCCTTCAAAATCGACAACCGACCGGTGTTATTGTTTTATTCGAGTACAAACAAAAGCCATCCTGGAAGTGTCCTTGATTGACCATAACTTATGACTGCTCGAACGCTGAATAGAAACTCAACTTGATTTGGCTTTAGAACTTTGTGTGGCATCTCCTTCAAAATCGACAACCGACCGGTGTTATTGTTTTATCCGAGTACAAACAAAAGCAATCCTGGAAGCGTCCATGATTGACCATAGCTTGTGACTGCTCGAGCGCTGAATAAAAACTCGGCCTGATTTGGCTTTAGAACTTTGTGTCGCATTTCCTTCAAAATCGACAACCGACCAGTTTTATTGTTTTATTCAAGTACAAACAAAACTAATGCTGGAAGTGTCCATAATTGACCATAACTTGTGACGGCTCGAGCGCTGAATAGAAACTCGGCCTGATTTGGCTTTAGAACTTTGTGTCGCATTTCCTTCAAAATCAATAGTTTTCACTCCCCACACGGAACATTAATGTGTCTAAAATGATGAATTATGCATTGAGACTGCCGGAGGAGCAACAGAAACAGGTTTTAATGGGTCCTATTTTCTTCTTGGTGTCTGGAAATGGAACATTTAAAGAAGATCGATCATCAATTTAGAGAAAACAAAGTATTATTTGAACTTCAACCTCAGCTACGTTTGCCCTTGTGTGTGTTAGTGGTCCACCACCCCCACAGGGTGTGTACCAAACCCCCAAAAAATTAATAAAATTACAACCGTCCCTTGTTAATCGCTCTTAAATGGTTCCAAACCGTGATAAGTCAATTTCCCTCAAAGTACGGAATCAACTATTTTCAGACATCGGGCATAAAAAAACTTTTTAAAAACTTGTAAATACGGTTTTTAACACTTGTTTTAGCAAATTTTACCATCAGAAACTCACTTTAAATAACCTAATTGGTTCTTGAACGGAGTTGGTGAATCAAAAAGGTTGTAAAGTAAAGCCAATTTCTCCATAAGTAACAATGTAAACATGAATTGGTTTCAGCCCTGGCAAAAGTCCACATTTTAGTGAAGGTTTGTCCACTTTGAACGCAATATAAACCGTACTGTATATTACAGAAGCCAAAACCAGTAAAGTTGGAACGTTGTGTAAATGGTAAATAAAAACAGAATGCAATTATTTGCTAATCATTTTCAACTTATATTCAGTTGAATAGACTGCAAAGATAAGATACTTAATGTGAAGACTCTTCTTCGGCATGGTAATGCCGGTGTGGTTTTCCCGTGGATGCGTCGAAGCAGAACACAGCATAGGTAAGATAAAGGGTATTTAATAACAAAAGTCTATGAACAAAAATACTGGTGTAAAGAGAAAAAGTAAACAAAACATTTAGCATGAAAGCTAGACAATAAAGTGGCTTGGCGTGAGAGCTAGCGAGAAAATACATACGAATGATGAGAGTCGTCACTGATGCGCGTGGGCAAATTAGGATCCGAGAATGAGTAAACAGAAAAGGTGAGCTTAAATAGGAGGGTGAAAATTAGTAGCAGGTGTGCGGGGCGAGACTAACAGGTGGACTGATGTGTAACCATAGTGATGGACAAAAACAGGAAATAAACGGGTCAGACTGAGAATGAAAAAACAAACACGTGAAGATCTGAGCAGCAGATCGCAACAGTATTCCCCCCCAACAAAAGACAGATACCAGATGTCTTAAAAAACAAACAAAACTTGAACCCCCTCCCCAAAACCAGAAAGTTCACAAACGAAGGGAGGGCGGAGGGAGGCCACGGTGGAGGGTCGCCAGATCGCATGTCCCCGAATCCACCGAGGACACATCATGTGGCGGCGGCGGGTGGAACGCCGCTGCCGAAAAAGTTTTGGCGGGCGACCTCGAAAAGGCCACATTAGTGGCCGCCTCGCAGGATGAGGTGCCCGGCGAGGCGGACGACCCGGGCACGGCCACATCCGTGGCCGACATGGAGGAGGGAGTATCTGGCGAGGAGGATGACCTCGCAGAGGCCACGCCCGTGGTCGACGTGGTGGACGACGCCTCAGCACCGAAATCCCAGCAGGCTTGGAAGCAGCAGACGAGGGTGCGGGGACTGCAGCCAAAGCAGGCCCGAGTGCAGCTGGCGAGGATGATGCGGGTGCTGCAGCCGAAGAAGGCGTCGGAGGCGGCCTGGGAGCCGCAGGAGTCGTCGGAGGCGGCCTGGGAGCCGCAGGAGTCGTCGGAGGCGGCCTGGGAGCCGCAGGAGTCGTCGGAGGCGGCCTGGGAGCCGCAGGAGTCGTCGGAGGCGGCCTGGGAGCCGCAGGAGTCGTCGGAGGCGGCCTGGGAGCCGCAGGAGTCGTCGGAGGCGGCCTGGGAGCCGCAGGAGTCGTCGGAGGCGGCCTGGGAGCCGCAGGAGTCGTCGGAGGCGGCCTGGGAGCCGCAGGAGTCGTCATCGACGTGAATGCAGGCGTAGTCGTCGGTGGCGCTGGTGTGGGTTCCAGCCCCGTCGTCGGCGCTGGTGTGGGCTCCAGCCCCGTCGTCGGCGCTGGTGTGGGCTCCAGCCCCGTCGTCGGCGCTGGTGTGGGCTCCAGCCCCGTCGTCGGCGCTGGTGTGGGCTCCAGCCCCGTCGTCGGCGGTGCTTGGCGGCGCGGAGCTGGCACCGGTGCTTGGCGGCACGGAGCTGGCACCGGTACCTGTCGTGGTGCTGGTACCGGAGTGGGCTCCAGCCTTGGAGTTTGTGCTGGCGTGAGAACCAGTTTAGAGTCTGAAACTGGCGTAAGAACAAGGCTAGAAACATTTTCTGGTGTGAAAACCAGGCGAGAGTCTAATTCTGGCGTGAAAACCAGGTCAGAGTCTAATTCTGGCGTGAAAACCAGGTCAGAGTCTAATTCTGGCGTGAAAACCAGGTCAGAGTCTAATTCTGGCGTGAAAACCAGGTCAGAGTCTAATTCTGGCGTGAAAACCAGGTCAGAGTCTAATTCTGGCGTGAAAACCAGGTCAGAGTCTAATTCTGGCGTGAAAACCAGGTCAGAGTCTAATTCTGGCGTGAAAACCAGGTCAGAGTCTAATTCTGGCGTGAAAACCAGGTCAGAGTCTAATTCTGGCGTGAAAACCAGGTCAGAGTCTAGTGCTGGTGTGAGAACCAGACTGGGAGCAGGTGTCGGCTTCAGCCGAGGAGCAGGTGTCGGCTTCAGCCGAGGAGCAGGTGTCGGCTTCAGCCGAGGAGCAGGTGTCGGCTTCAGCCGAGGAGCAGGTGTCGGCTTCAGCCGAGGAGCAGGTGTCGGCTTCAGCCGAGGAGCAGGTGTCGGCTTCAGCCGAGGAGCAGGTGTCGGCTTCAGCCGAGGAGCAGGTGTCGGCTTCAGCCGAGGAGCAGGTGTCGGCTTCAGCCGAGGAGCAGGAGTCGGCTTCAGCCGAGGAGCAGGAGTCGGCTTCAGCCGAGGAGCAGGAGTCGGCTTCAGCCGAGGAGCAGGCACAGGGGTCTGCCGAGGAGAACTAGGGGACTGGCTGTGAGCAGGACTAGGACTATGATGAGTGATAAGACAAACACTAGGACTCGGGCAAGGACTTGAGAGAGGACCAGGACTTACAATCACACTAGTGCTTTGAGAAGGGCTTGGGCAATGACCAGGACTTACAGTCATACCAGGGCTTGGGCAAGAACTAGGACAAACGGTCAAACTAGGGCTTGGGCAAGGACTGGGACTAACAATCAAACTGGTGCTCGGGCAAGGACTAGGACAAAGACTAGGACTTACAGTAACACTGGGGCTCGGACAAGAACTTGGGTAAGGACTAGGGTTCGGACTAAGACCACGAGGGGAATCAGTACTAATATTACAAAGGCAAGAAACAAGACTCGGGACCGGACTCGAAACAGGACTCGGACTACGGATCAGTCTACGAGTGGAACTAGGACTACGACGACTACGAGAAAGACTAGGACTACAACTAGAATCAGAACGGAAACTCGGACCAGGACTTGGACTACGACTCAGTCTACAAGTCGGTCTACGAGTAGGACTAGAGCATGGGCTACGAAGAAGGCTGGGACTCGAACTCTGAGAGAGACTGTGACTAAAACTAGAACTAGGGCACAGACGGAACACAGGTGGAGGAGGTCTAAGAGGGCGTGACTTGACCGGGGAGAACACAGGTGGAGGAGGTCTACTAGGAGGAGCTAAGCGTTTAGCGGGCCGAAAAACAGGTAAAGGTGGCCTACATGGAGGTTTTTGTTTAGCAGTTTTAAGAACAGGTAGCGTCTGCCCTACCTCCGCAACACAGCTATAGGCCATAGCCCCCCCCTCCAGACGGGAATCCCAGACCCGTTCCCTGTGGTCAGGGACTGACCATAAGGGAGGGTGGTGGGAGGTTTGTAGGCGGGCAGACCCCTCCCCTCTATATTGTCCAGAGTGTCCCTTTGAAAAGGGAGAAAAAACCTTGGACTTGGGCAGAGAATGAGGTTTAAACGGTGGGTTAGAAGAAAAACTAGGTGACTGAGGTTGACTAGAATAATAAGAAAAAATATCCTGATACTTTTGTATCTTATTATTAATGTTATTGTCATTTGAAAATGGCTGAGAAAACGAATCTTCCCCAAAAAATTCCTTGTTGATGACGTCATCATCGGAAGACGGGTTTGCGTTACCGGGGGGCGTCGACGAAATGACGTCATCTGCGCGGGACACAAGTTGGGAATTTGCCCAGTCGGTAAAACTGTTAGCAAAGTGTGTTATTGGGTCCCCAAACAATGGTGTAGGGGTTTTGTGTGCTGACTGTAGGTTGCTGTGTTCGTGAGGAGGGAGACATGGAGTGGGCAAGTCACTGTCGCCCGACGAAGCCATACTTCGCGGCTTCCGCCTACGCGGACGAGCGCGAGCGCTGCGGGAGGGAAACTCACCGCTCCCGGAAGCATCGATCGGAACCAGTTTTCCCTCCAGGTCCCACATCATGCTTTCGTCTGGATTGCATCGGAGAGTTTCAGCCTCCATCGCTCGGAATACCCTCCATGTGCCTTCGTCGAAGGTCTCCTCGTGGTTGCCAGACGCGGAAAAACTTTTTAATGCTCGGATCCTACTGTGAAGACTCTTCTTCGGCATGGTAATGCCGGTGTGGTTTTCCCGTGGATGCGTCGAAGCAGAACACAGCATAGGTAAGATAAAGGGTATTTAATAACAAAAGTCTATGAACAAAAATACTGGTGTAAAGAGAAAAAGTAAACAAAACATTTAGCATGAAAGCTAGACAATAAAGTGGCTTGGCGTGAGAGCTAGCGAGAAAATACATACGAATGATGAGAGTCGTCACTGATGCGCGTGGGCAAATTAGGATCCGAGAATGAGTAAACAGAAAAGGTGAGCTTAAATAGGAGGGTGAAAATTAGTAGCAGGTGTGCGGGGCGAGACTAACAGGTGGACTGATGTGTAACCATAGTGATGGACAAAAACAGGAAATAAACGGGTCAGACTGAGAATGAAAAAACAAACACGTGAAGATCTGAGCAGCAGATCGCAACACTTAACGTTCGAACAGGAAAACGCTTTTGCAAATATTAGCTTATTTAGAAAAAGCTGGCATAAGTGGCAAAAAAGACCGAGAAAGTTGAGGAATGCTCATCAAACACTTATTAGGAACAACCCACGGGTGAACATGCTAATTTGGGAAACTGGTGGGTGCCATGAGTGGGCAATAAAAGCAGCTTCCATGAAATGCTCAGTCATTCACAAACAAGGATGGGGTGAGGGTCACCACTTTGTCAACAAATACGAGACAAAATTGTCCAACAGTTTGAGAACAACATTTCTCAACGAGCTAATGCAAGGAACTGAGGGATTTCACCATCTACGGTCCCTGATATCATCAAAAAGTTCAGAAAATATGGAGAAAACACTCCATGCAAGCGGCAAAACCCGTGGCCTTGGATCCCTCAGTCGGTAAAGCGACACCTGTGTGTAAAGGATATCACCACATGGGCTCAGAAACAAATCAGATAACCACTGTCAGTAATTACAGTTGGTCGCTATATCTGTAAGTGCAAGTTAAAACTCTAATATGAAAAGCAAAAACCATTTTTCAACAACACCCAGAAACGCCGCCAGTTTCACTGGGCCCAAGCTCATCTAAGATGGACTGTTTCTAAGTGTAAAAGTGTTCTGTGTGCTGACATTTTAAATTGTTTTTGGAAACTGTGGACGTCATGTCCTCCGAAACAAAGAAGAAACGAACCATCCGGATTGTTATAGGCGCAAAGTTCAAAAGCCAGCATCTGTGATGGTATGGGGGTGTATTAGTGCCCAAGGCATGGGTAACTTACACATCTGTGAAGGCACCATTGATGCTGAAATGTACATACAGGTTTTGGAGGAATACATATTGCCATCCAAGCAACATTATAATGGACGCCCCTGCTTATTTCAGCAAGACAATGCCAAGTCACGTGTTACAACAGCGTGGCTTCATAGTAAAAGAGTGTGGGTACTACATCATAAACCGACATCAGTGAGTAAAGGATATCACCACATGGGCTCATGAACACTTCATAAAACCCACTGTCAGCAACTACAGTTGGTCGCTACAACTGTAAGTGCAAGTTAAAACTCTACTATGCAAAGCCAAACCCATTTATCAACAACACCCTGAAACGCCGCTGGCTTGGCTGGGCCCGAGGTCACCTAAGATGGACTGATGCAAAGTGCAAAGGTGTTCTGTGGTCTGATGAGTCCACATTTCAAATCATATTTGGAAACAGAGGACGTGGCGTCCTCCGGAACAAAGAGGAAAAGAACCATTCGGATTGTTATATGCGCAAAGTTCAAAAGCCAGCATCGGTGATGGTATGGGGGTGTATTAATGCCCAAGGCATGGGTAACTTACACATCTGTGAAGGCACCATTGATGCTGAAAGGTACATACAGGTTTTGGAGCAACATATGTTGCCATCCAAGCAACGTTATCATGGACGCCCCTGTTTATTTCACCAAGTCAATGCCAAGTCACGTGTTACAACAGCGTGGCTTCATAGTGAAAGAGTGTGGGTACTAGACTGTCCTGCCTGTAGTCCAGACCTGTCTCCCATTGAAAAAGTATGGTGTATTATGAAGCCTAAAATACGACACCGGAGACACACGCACAAACAAAGAAGTCAGTTTAGTGAACTCTCAAACGACCAGAAATCACACAAAAAAACCTCTATTCCATAATAAACATTTGAAAAAAGTTAAATCCACTTATCTGCCAAGGGGCGGGAAATGAGGTGTGGTGGTTTTGGAAGAGGCGCCGCTGAACATTACGAACAAGCACTTAATGGCTGCTGATCAATCAATCAATGTTTATTTATAGAGCCCTAAATCACAAGTGTCTCAAAGGGCTGCACAAGCCACTACGACATCCTCTGTTCAGATCCCACATCCAGGCAAGGAAAAACTCACAACCCAAAGAGAAATGGTTTTCACACAGTGGCATATTTGGCTCCATCTAAAAGTTTGTCAACCTCAGAGTTTGCAAATGGAAAGGTGGAGGTTCTGCCGTATCTCACCACTTACTTAGTAGCCGAGTACTTTGTACTTAACGCTCAAGTAATAACTGGAATGACCGCCTTTGGGTTTGCTGTACTCGGGTATTCTCGAGTCAGAAATGATTGGAGTGCAATTTCCCCCCGCGGTTTGAAGTCCTAATAGCGCTTGAACAAAGAGCTGTAATGTTCTCCATCTTCTCCGGTAATGGACTGGAGCTTGGGCTGCAAAACCACACGCTTTGATTCCTCAGGACGTCCAGAATTCTTGACAGCCCCGAAAATAGCGTGCGGGAGAGACGGCGGAAGGGGGAGGGGCTAGTGGAAAAAAAATAGGAGTCGTCCTCAGCTCGGGGTGGTTTATACAAACCCCGTTTCCATATAGGTTGGGAAATTGTGTTAGATGTAAATATAAACGGAATACAATGATTTGCAAATCATTTTCAACCCATATTCAGTTGAATATGCTACAAAGACAACATATTTGATGTTCAAACTCATAAACTTTATTTTTTAGCAAATAATCATTAACTTTAGAATTTGATACCAGCAACACGTGACAAAGAAGTTGGGAAAGGTGGCAATAAATACTGATAAAGTTGAGGAATGCACATCAAACACTTATTTGGAACATCCCACTGGTGGGCAGGCTAATTGGGAACAGGTGGGTGCCATGATTGGGTATAAAAACAGCTGCCCAAAAAATGCTCAGTCTTTTACAAGAAAGGACGGGGCGAGGTACACCCCTTTGTCCACAACTGCGTGAGCAAATAGTCAAACAGTTTAAGAACAACGTTTCTCAAAGTGCAATTGCAAGAAATGTAGGGATTTCAACATCTAAGGTCCATAATATCATCAAAAGGTTCAGAGAATCTGGAGAAATCGCTCCACGTAAGCGGCTTGGCCGGAAACCAACATTGAAAGACCGTGACTTTCGATCCCTCAGACGGCACTGTATCAAAAACTGACATCTCTAAAGGATATCACCACATGGGCTCAGGAACACTTCAGAAAACCACTGTCACTAAATACAGTTCGTAATTACATCTGTCAGTGCAAGTTAAAGCTCTCCTATGCAAAGCGAAAGCCATTTATCAACAATATCCAGAAACGCCTTCGGCTTCTCTTGGCCCGAGATCATCTAAGATGGACTGATGCAAAGTGGAAAAGTGTTCTGTGGTCTGACGAGCCCACATTTCAAATTGTTTTTGGAAATATTCGACATCGTGTCATCTGGACCTAAGGGGAAGCGAACCATCCAGACTGTTACAGTTGCAAAGTTCAAAAGCCAGCATCTGTGATGGTATAGGGGTATATTCGTGCCCAAGGCATGGGTAACTTACACATCTGTGAAGGCACCATTAATGCTAAAGGTACTTACAGGTTTTGGAACGACATATGCTGCCTTTTAAGCGCCTTCTTTTTCATGGATACCCCTGCTTATTTCTGCAAGACAATGCCTAGCCACATTCAGCACGTGTTACAACAGCGTGGTTTCGAATAGAAAGAGTGCGGGTACTTACTGTTGAATGACTGAAGCTCTACATAAAACAATGGGAAAGAATTCCACTTTCAAAGCTTCAACAAATAGTTTCCTCAGTTCCCAAACGTTTATTGGGTGTTGTTAAAAGAAAAGGTGATGTAACACTGCGGTGAACATGCCCTTTCCCAACTACTTAAAGTTTATGAGTTTGAACATCAAATATCTTGTCTTTGTAGTGCATTCAGTTGAATATGGGTTGAAAAGGATTTGCAAATCATTGTATTCCATTTATACTTACATCTAACACAGTTTTCCAACTCATATGGAAACGGGGTTGGTACTTCACGTTGGCGACGGAGGATTCGAAGCGGGCTTTGAAGGATCCTCGTCATCATCAACGCTCTAGCGTTGTCTGCATGCAAGATTTAAACCGGAGTCTGCCAGGAAACCAATCGGTCCGAGCAGGACGGAACATGAAAGCCACGGAGTGGAAACAAACAATAAAAATGTCACAACCAAGCGGGCAGGGGGTGGGGGGTTGGGTCACGTTTGGGGGAAACCATGGAAGCTTTTGTTTGGACGCCATGGAAGACGCTCAAAGGCGGAATGTACAAAGTGCGTCTCCTGCCAGCTCTGGCCTGGAAGTGACACTGATGGATGAGGGGGGCGGGGGGACACTCGGTAAGGGTGCGCCCGTTTCAGTCCAAACGCGAAACGTTGCGTCAAACCCACCTGTTCCAAATTAGCCTGTTCACTAGTGGGATGTTCCAAATAAGCGTTTGATGAGCGTTCCTTTGAACTTTCTCAGACCTTTTTGCCACTTGTGCCAGCTTTTTTGAAACATGTTGCAGGCGTCAAAATCCAAATGAGCTCATATTTGCAAAAAAATAACATTTTCCAGTTGGAACGCTAAATATCTTGCATTTACAATCTATTCAATTGAATATAAGTTGAAAAGGATTTTACAAATCCTTGTATTCTGTTTTTATTTACCATTTACACAACGTAACAACTTCACTGGTTTTGGCTTTTGTACTAATATGCCTTTTAGGAGGCTATTTAAAGTACAGGGTTAGATATTATTCATCCTAATATGTGACTTATAACAATAATTACTATTTATCAGGAGTTATTTTGATTGATATATACTTTTATTAGTAGATTGCACAGTACAGTACATATTCCGTACAATTGACCACTAAATGGTCAATAAGTTTTTCAACTTGTTTAAGTCGGGCGTCCACGTTAATCAATTCATGGTAAAATGGAGAATGGTTTTATTTAGAAATCATTGATGTCAGGAAGTGAACAAATTGCTATGAGGATTTAATAAGATGTGCTTCCTTCTACTCCTTTATGTTGTAAAGAGAAATGAAAATTTGTCAAATTTTCTAACGTGTCAGAAATAAACTTCAGGCAAATTTGACTATTAAATACAAGTGTGACGTTTTGCTGGCATCGTGGCGTCGACAGCGTAAAAATAGGAATAATAATTTATTGTACAATAAAACAAACTAAAAATAAAGGCACTTGCACAAAGGCACTAGACAAAACAAACACAAAAAACACTAGTATGTAAACTAGGGACATGAACTGCACAGGAATAGCGTGGAAGCTAACAAGTAACAAAAGTAGTTTTTACCACAATGCAGGACTAATGACGTCAACTGCTGCGTGGGAGAAAACAAAGAGTCCAAGAACGAATTTCAAACAAAGGCGGTCTTAAAAAGAAGACATAATCAACAAATCAGGTGCGCAACGACAAACACAAGACAGGTGACACTAACGAGTTACCAAGACAACAGAAACAAAACAGGAAGTTCCACCGGGAACCAAAGACGTCAAATACAACACAGGGTGATAAAACAGAACAAAACCAGAATATGACATGGTCCAAGACTCGTGGACCATGACAACAAAGGGTTTGCATGCCAATACAATTCTGAACTGCATCGCAAGATGGATCACATCATGGAGAAGCTTGCGGAAAAGGCAAATTGAATAGAATTTGAGAGCACCCAGCATGGACAAATAGAACGGACATGTCATTGTCTTTGTCTGCTCGCGGTAAAACAAAAAACCTAATCTACGATTTTGACTCCCTCGAACGGCCTTGACGCTGTGGAAGAGGACCAGGCTGTTCTGAAAAACACCCCCGAGGACACCTCAATGACGGACGCTTTTGACCTCCCTCCCTCCTCATCGACACCTGGAGTCGAACTTTTGCAGATCGGCCTTTGTCTAAAAAAACATGGTGACCCATCAGCGTTCCTGTTCTGTAACCCTGTACACTGTTTGTTTGTCTACTCTTGAACGAGTTTGTGCTGAAAACAAAAATGTTGTTGAACTTGTTGCAATGACAATAAAGACCTACCACTACTACTTGAGTACAGACGGTGACGTATAACTACCAAGTACTGATCATCTCCTGTTCTGTCCTCTGCAGTGATGGCAGTCTGGCCACCAAACAGATCGTGTTCCTGCAGAGACCCGTCCTGGGCCGAAAGCGGAGGGAATCCAAGGTACCCAGACCTCTCCTTGTTTTCCTGGCTAATGGCAGTTTGCCCCGCAGGATCGTATATCCACGGCCGTGTTTTCCTTTGCACGCAAAACAATCATCCCTGGGTGAAAAGTGTTTACAGAAGCAAAGCAACACATTTATCGAGTCGCGGCGATAACCTGCCGAGCTGACCTTCGCCCGCACCGAGTGAACCCCTGTTGACTTTCAGTGACCTGAGTGTAGACCAGCTTGGCAGCAACAACACGTTTGATAACAGGAAGAGATGTTCTGCTGGATGGAGACTAATATCCTGCTGACATTTGGCTCAGTCCATTAGTTTGGTTTTATTTAGGTTTCGACTGTTCGCCTTCCAGCTACAGACGTCTCGCAAGTGTCCGCGCCAGACTAGGATTAGGCTGGGTTAGTGAATAAATAACTTGAAAATACATAGAAAAATAAATGAACTAAATCAATTAAATATTCAAAAAGTAAATAATAAATAAATAAATGAATACAGAATTAAATAAACTGAATAATTAAGGAACAAAATAAATACAATTAGGAAATAGAAATATAAAACACAAATAAATATATGAAAATAATATTTTTTTTTATATGAACTAAATAGACAGAATAAGAGAAAGAAAGAATTATAATGAACAAACATTAAGCAATAAATAAATACATACGTTATACATAAATAAATAGATACAAACGATTAGAAAAATAAAATTAAATATAAAATAAACAAAGAAAGACAGATAGAAAAAAAGCAAGAAAATTACAAAAAATTAACTAATAAATAAATACAAATTATACATACATAAATAAATAGATTAAAAAAAACATTAAAAAAAATTACAATTATTATAAAATAAACAAAAAGAAAAAGAAAGAAAGAAAGAAAGAAGGACAATTTAAAAAAATTACAATTAATATAAAATAGACAGAAAAACATAAAAGGAAGACAATTTAAAAGAATTTACAAATGTAAAATAAACTGAAAGAAAGAAAAACATTTCTTTAAATTACAATTATAAAATAAACCGAAAGAAAGAAAGAAAGAAAAAAAAACTATTTAAAAAAATTACAATTAATAAGAAAGAAAGAAAGTAACAGTTGTAATGAACAAACACCAAGCAATAAATAATAAATACATTATACATAAAACAAATAGATAAAAACAATTGAAAAAATAAAATTTTATATAAAATAAACAGAAAGAAAGAAAGATAGAAAAAAAAGAAAATGAATAAAAAAGTAATAAATGAATACATAAATTATACATAAATAAATAAATATATAAAAAACATTTTAAAAAGATTACAATTATTGTAATATAAACTGAAAGAAAAAGAAAGAAAGAAAGACAATTTTTTAAAAATTACAATTAATATAAAATAAACCAAAAGAAAGAAAGAAAATTTTAAAAAAAATTACAATCAATATAAAATAAACAGAAAGAAAGAAAGTCCATTTAAAAAAAAATACAATTTATATAAAATAAAAGAAAGAAAGAAAAACCTTTTTTAAAAATTACAATTAATATAAAATAAACCGAAAGAAAGAAAAAGAAAAACAATTAAAAAAAATTAAATGAATAAGAAAGAAAGAAAGAAAGAAAATGAACAAAAATTCAGTAATAAATAAAAGCATAAAAATACTATTCCAAAATGTTTTTATTTAATATAATATAAACCAAAATAAACAATCAAATGAACAAAAAACAAATAATTAAAATGAACAACAATCAAGTAATAAATACATACAATATACATATATAAATAAATACATAAAAAAATTCCCCAAAAATGTATTTAATATAAAATTAGCCAAAAGAAACATATAAAAAAAGAAAGAAACAAAGAACCAAAGAAAGATAAATGAAATAAACAAAAAATAAATAAATTAATAAATTATCCATAAATAAAATAGTTAAAAAAATAATAAAAAAATAATAAAAATGTAATATAAAACAAAGAGAAAAAAGAAAGAAACATACCAATTAATTGAAATTAACAAACATTGAATAATAAAAAAATAAATAGATTATATATAAATAAATAAATAATTTGATAAAAAACAATTCCAAAAAATTAAATGTTAAATTAAATAAACAGAAAGAAACAAGAGCAGTATCAGTAAGTATATCATAGATATAGACTGATTAGATCAATATTTTTGTTTTCTCAACATTTTTCAACTGTGGATCGTTTTTGGTAATGTTTACAAACTCAGTAAATAATTCCCTGGTCGCGTACACTTGATACACGTACGTCATCCTTGTTGGAGGATTTCACTCATAGATGATCAGTATCGGAATTAGCAGCATAACACTGACTCTAACACATTCACAACAGGAAATTTGTAAAATGTTCTAGGTTTTAAAAACATTTTTTTTTAGAAAATTAAAGAGAAATTTCACTGAAACAAACTTCATAAAATGTACCTTCAGGTTGATTATAGAACCGACACTATTGTACATTTTTGACCCTTCCTCTTAAAATAATCAGAATTGAAAATAATTGAGAACCGGGTTCTAAACGAGGAATCGGAACCAGAATGGTCCATGTTGAAATGTTGTCCGACTAGGGATGGGTACCGTACACATTTGAACCGATACTGTACAGATTCTTCATACCTGGTCATCGGTACCGGTACTCAAAGGTAATAATTTTTGGTACATTTGTGTGTGTTGATAAAGATAAATAGTTTTTCATAATAAAATTGCAACATTTAAAAGTAAGCTGTTTATTAAACTGCTCTACAGTGGTGATATCATTTTTCTGTATCACAATTACAGGTATGACACTAAGTTGCAGTTGCAACGTAGTGGCAGAAATGTATACAGTAGTTTATGGTGTGTTGCTCAGTTCAGTCGTTGCGCCCAACAAAGTGTTAATACTGCAAGTGTTATACTAATAAACACAAGCTATTTAATTGTTATTTGAATCTCAGTTGTAGTTTCGATTAACAAAAATTGCTAAAGCTAATCAGTAGCATGTCAATGGCAAATCCAATGTAAATTAGCATCAAGCTAGCGCATTTGTGGAAAGGTGTAGCCTAAAATATCTTGGAAGGTTTTTTTTTCTCAATTTCTTTGTTGCCAAGTGCCGAAGTGCAAAAAAACGGCTTTTTGGCAACCGGGAATGATGTCACATGCAACATAGGTACCAAAACATAGCACTATAGGATTTTACATGAATCGGTAGGAACGGGGAGATTCAGTCGGTTTCAAACAAGTACAGGATTCGGTTTTTTCATTATCACAATGGCAGGTGTGACACTAAGTTGCAACAGTCATGTTTAGATTATGGTGTGTTGCTCAGTTCAGTCGTTGCGCCCAAAAAAGTGTTAATACTGCAAGTGTTGTACTAATTAAACACCAGCTATTTGATTGTTATCTGCATCTCAGTTGTAGTTTCAATTAACACATTCGGAGGTGTTGAAATTAAAAAGTAAAAATTGATAATCAGTAGCATGTCAATAGCAAACCCAGTGTAAATTAGCATCAAGCTAGCACATTTGTGGAAAGGTGTAGCCTAAAATATCTTGGCGCGGGTTTTTTTTTCTCAATTACTTTACCAAGTGTTTGAAGTGCAAAAAGAACGGCGTTTTGGCAACCGGGCATGACGTCACATGAACATGGGTACCAAAACATAGCACCATTGGATTTTACGTATATCGGTAGTACCGGCGAGATTCAGTCAGTTCCAAAAATGTACAGGATTCGTTTTTTTCATTATGACAGGTATGACATTAAGTTGCAACAATCATGCGATAAGCGGTAGAAAATGGATGGATGAATGTGTAGTTTATAGTGTGTTGCTCGGTTTAGACGTAGCGCCCAACAAAGTGTTACTACTGCAAGTGTACTAATCAAACACCAGCTATTTGATTGTTATTTGCATCTGAGTTGTAGTTTCAATTATCACATTCGGAGGTGTTGAAATTAAAAAGTAAAAATTGCTAATGCTAATCAGTAGCATGTCAATAGCAAAGCCAATGTAAATTAGCATCAAGCTAGCGCATTTGTGGAAAGGTGTAGCCTAAAATATCTTGGAGCCTTATTTTTTTAGTCGATTACTTTGTTGCCAAGTACCGAGTGCAAAGAACCGGTGTTTTGGCAACCGAGTATGACGTCACATGCAACATAAGTACCAAAAAAAAACACCATTGGATTTTACGTGAATATGTTGGACCGGCGAGATTCAGTCGGTTCCAAAAAAGTACCGGATTTGGTACCCATCCCTGTGTCCAATCCTTGCACCAGACCGACTGGTCCTTGTTATGTCAGAGCAGCACCTTCAAGTGTGTGTGTCTTCATGTTTGTCCAACGCTAACGCTAACTTTTGATCTTGCAGAAGCTGATATTCAAACCCCGCGGCAAGTCCAACAAGAATGGCATCCGAGACACAGCCAAGAACAAGAAGACAAAAAACAAAATGGACAAAAACGAAGATGCTCTCAAGAGTCCTGGGGTTAGAGACGAGGCGGTCTTCAAGGAAACGAGCGAGAAACCAAAAGAGCAGGATGGAGAGAGAGGGGATGTCCGCGTAGAACCGGTGCTCAGCGGAGAGGACGCGGCTGGGACAGAAGACAAGGGAGCAGGAGAAGAGCTGCAGCCGGCTGAAGAAAAGTCTGAACTAGACCAAGAAAAACTTTTGGAGGACACAGAAGTTCTAAAAGTGACAGAAACCACTTTTGTCCAAACCGACGACATGGAAGCAGAAGTCGAAGCTGTGGTTGAAAACGGCATAGAAACGGACGAAGAGAAGGAAAAAGATGAAGAGTTGCCGAAATGCCAGACCGAAGAACCGGAAACCATAGAGGTCACCATTAAGGATAACATAGTCGACTCACCGACCCCGGCAATGAATCAGATCCCGCAAGAGTAGATCCGACCTCTTGAATCCCTTCAACAAAGACCGGTTCCTCTTGGATCGCCACAAGTTACGGAAGTCCGTAGAGCGGCCATCTTTCCTGTAGCTTGTCATGTGATTCTGCTGTTTAACCTCGCCTTGTGAATGTATGACATGATCCTGTCGCTATGAAGGGGACTGGACTGACCCTCCACAGGACCAATGAAGCTTAGAAAAAGACGGAAGCGCTGATGAACAAAACTCGCCGGCGATCTGTTAGCGCTTTAGCTTGCCTGCACACCTTCTGCCTTGGAAAGGCATCTTTAGGACTGACAGAACAGGAATACTGATCTTCTCGGACAACGGTCAGAAAGGAGAGGAAAGACAAAGAACACCGGTGGCCTACTTCATACGACTGACTGTCTCAAGTCAGGAAAAGACGGCTCTTTGCTTTGCTTTGGTGAAAGTGTCAAACTCGGGAGTAGGCACGCTGGCCACGGTGTTTGTTCGCGACAGGCAATCCAAAGTAGCACAAAGAGATCTTTTTTTACACCCCCCACCCCGGGGGTGTCCCCAGAGCCGGGAAAACCCTCACCCTGCCTACAGAATACAGAATGTTCCAAACGCGAGGACGTGAAATCCATCCGCATACAACGTAGCTTTCCGGTTTGGAAACGTTAGAATACGCAGTAGCGTGGCGTTGGGAGTGGTCTCCGAAAACACTATTTTGGACCTTTTGTTGAGTTTGTCGAGCTGTGTTCAATAACGTACCTTTTCAAAAGTGCGCTGGAACTTTGGTAAACAGAGACCGAGAAATGGTCCGTGAGCTCGCAGACCGTTACATACAAGAAATGGACTCATTTATGTCGATCCCAGTTTGCTTTGTTGTTCCCGCTCCTAAAACGACCCTTCGCAGGTAATTTGCAACAATTGCTTATTCCCGGTCGCTGAAGGTGAGCCAAGGCAACATCCGCTTCAAAAACCTATCGTTAGCTCGCTAATGGCCTTTTGTCAGCAGGGTGTCTGTCAGGAATCATGCATTTATTATGGCGGGGCACTCAGTGAGGGCCATATTGACCACTGCACCCCCCAGGTGCCTCAGCTCATAACCTTCACATTCAACTGCGAAAATGCTCATTTTACTCTGCAGTCGTCCTTGGCAAATTTTGCAGCTCAATGGCTAATTCTGAATAAAAAATAATAAAAAAAAGATTCAATGCATATTCTACATATTTTCAGGCTAAATCAAGTGTTAAATGGTGTCTTATTTTGTAGAACTAGATTAAGGCAGGTGTGTCCAAACTCTTTGACTTGGGGGGCCACTTTGGGGCGAAAAAATTTGGCCTGGGGCCAAAAGCCAACTGTATACAAAGTATCTTTATATATATATATATATATATATATATATGTGTGTGTGTGTGTATATATATGTGTGTGTGTGTGTATATATATGTGTGTGTATGTATATATATATATATATATATATATATATATATATATGTATGTGTATATATATATATATATGTATGTGTATATATGTATATGTGTGTATATATATATATATATATATGTGTATATATATATATATATATGTATGTGTATATATATATATGTGTGTATATATATATATGTGTGTATATATATATATGTGTATATATATATATGTGTGTATATATATATATATGTGTGTATATATATATATATATATGTATATATATATATATATATAGATATATATACACACATATATATATATAGAAGTATATATAAATGTAAATGTATATATATACATGTGTATATATGTATATAAATGTGTGTGTGTATATATATATATATATTTACATTTATATATCTTTATATATATATATACATATGTGTGTGTATATGTATATATGCGTGTAATATATATATATATATATATATGTATGCCAAATTTAAAAAAAAAAAAAAATGTGGATGATTTTTTTTCTAAATTGTTTTTTTTAAGGATACATTTACAAAAAAAATGTAAACAACCATTATTGATATTATTACAATTTGTATTATTGTTAATAATATTATTGTTGTTATTATTATTATTTAGGGCCGTGAATTTTTTGGCCCCCTACAATTCAATTGCATTCAATTCTTGGGACGATTCGATTCAGAATTGATATCAACATCAACATAATGATTTGTCTGAGTGGCTAAAAGGATAAAAAAAATATTACACATATTTTTTATCGATTTTTATTTATTTATTTCTATCGATTGAGAAATGTTACGGATAAGAATCACGATACATTAGAATTTTTTTTTTTTTTTTTCACATCCTTACACACTGATTGCCCTAACCACCATCAGGAGCAAGGGTGAAGTGTCTTGCTCGAGGACACGACGGACGTGAAGGCGAGGATCAAACCAGGAACCCTCAGGTTGCTGGCACTGTCACACTCCCAATCGCGCTGTCCCCCATATCTGACTCCCCCATGTCACAGCATCCATTTGATGCCATCGCATTTCTACTTTTTAGGTGCGGGAACAATAACGCACCTGTGGCGAAGTAATTTCCTGCTGATGTTTTTGTGCAGCTCGGAGAAGACCGCCGTCGCCTTAATGTTTGTGAATTTTAAACGCCGCCGTCCGCTTGTAGAAGGCTAGTTTGCCGCAGAGATGTCAGTTAAACGCGTCGCTTTCGTGCCCTGAAACATCTGCTCCTCATTCCTCCTCCATGTTTGAGGTCACCCTGCATGGCAGGCAGGGTCAAGGGTCGTGTCCGTCTCCTGAAGGAGAAGCACTCACAACTGTGATTTAAGATGTGACCTGTGATTAAGTCCTCGCTTTTTGTCCGCTGTCAGCTTTTA
>NC_084621.1:24796371-24798871 GCF_033978795.1 Nerophis ophidion | reverse complement strand
TTCCCCATCTTTGACATTCAAACTACAATTTTTCCAAGTTCCAAAAAAATTCCAGGATTTACCAAAATTCCTGGAAAATGTTCAATCTATTCAAACCATTGCACCGTAAGCACATTTCCCCATCCTTGAAATTCAAACTATAATTTTTCCAAGTTCCCAAAAAATTCCGGGAATTTCCAGAATTCCTGGTTTTCAAAGCCCTCTTTCCACCCTTTTTTTTTTTTGACGACTACTCCTTCCACATTTTCAACCCACTTCAACCGTTCCCCCATCAAAACATTCCTGTTAATCAGGACAAAAAAAATAATTTTCAACTGGAAAAATTCCCGGTTTTCCCGACATTCCAGGAATTTTGTAATACCATGTTACTACTTCAACATTTCTCAACCGATTTGAAAAATTTCAACACCAATCAATTCAGCTCATTCAGGAAGTTCATGCCCATAATTGTTTAAAAAAAAATTAAATTTTTCCAAAATTTCCAGGAAGTTCCCATTCAAATGAATTGGACGTTATTCCAAGTTTCAACCCATTCAAACCATTCCAACTTCAACACATTCCACTCATCCTGGACATTCACACTTCTCTTATTTCAAGTTCAAAAACATTTCATAATTTCCCAAAATTTCTGTTTTTCCAAAACCAATTTCCACCCTTTTTTTTGGCAGCAACTCCTTCCAGATTTTTCAACCCACTTCAACCGTCAAAACATTCTTCTTACTCAGAACCAAAAATTTTCCCCGGTTTTCCCGACATTCCAGGAATTCGATAATACCATGTGTTACTACTTCAACATTTCTTGATGATTTGAAAAATTTCAGCACCAACCAATTCAGCTCATTCAAGACATTCATGCTCTTAATCTTTTTTTTTTAAATTCATCTTTTCCCAAATTTCCAGGAAGTCCTTTGAAATGAATGGAACATTTTTCCAAGTTGCACATTTCACACATTTTTCAAACCATTCCAACTTCAACACATTCCACTCATCCTGGACATTCAAACTTCATTTATTCCAAGTTTTAAAAAAATCCAGAATTTTCCAGAATTTCTGTTTTTCCAAACCCTTATTTCCACCCTTTTTTTTGGTGACTACTTCTTCCACATTTTTCAACCCACTTCAACCGTTCCACCGTCAAAACTTTCCTCTTAATCAGGACAAAAAAATAAGTTGTTTTTTTAACTGAAAAAATTCCCGCTTTTCTTGATATTCCACAGAACCATTTCTCAATTCATCATGTTACTACTTCAACATTTCTCGGCCAATTTGAAAAATGTCAACACCAACCATTTCAATGCCTTCGGACCATTTAAGTTTGGTTTTTTTTTCACCATTTTTAAAAAGAATTCCCGCTTTTCCCATTTTTTGCTGAAATTCCCATTGAAATCCATGAGACATGCTTCAAAGTTCCACAGCCCCCACCTTTTTCATCCGATTCAAACTGTTTCAACTTCAAAATACTGTATTCAGCCTATCCGGGAATTGTGTGCTCTACTTCAACAATTCTAAAAAATATTCCCAGATTTCCCATAATTCTTGTTTTTATTTTTAATTCTCCCCATTCAAAATGAATTGGGCATTTTTCAACCATATTTAAACCATTCCACTTTCAACACATTCCACTCATTCTGGACATTCAAACTACCCCTTTTCCACATTTTCAGGAATTCCCGTTTTTTGGTAACCTATTTCCAGCCTTAAGTTCGACTTCTTCTTTCTTATTTTTCAACCCATTTAAACCATTCCACCGTCAAAACACTCATGTTCAGGACAAAGACCAAGTTTAATGGGGATCTGCAAAAATTCCCCATTTTCACGAAATTCCAGGAAGTTCTCAATTAAAAACGGATTTAAACAATTCTAACACCAACTAATTCAGAACATTCGAGCTCTTGATCATTTTCAAAAAAATCCCGCTTTTCCAAAAATTCCCAAATTTCGAGGACACGGCAATATATATATAGCCTCACGATACAGTTCTGTAGAGATGAAGTAGTCTTGTGATTTTACCCGCACCTACACATATACACATATATAGATATATACATATATATATATATATATATATATATATATATATATATATTAGAGATGCGCGGATAAAAAAATCGGCATCCACCTGCCGTCCACCCGAACCAACATTTTATCAGGACCGTACCCGCCCGCCAACCGCCCGCTGAAATACATCAGAGGTTGTCCGCCTTTACCACTCACAGAGCTATTTAAACCTGTTTCACAGAGTAACGATGACAATTGGAGCCGCTAACGTTCCCGCAACTATCCTAAAACGTTCATCCTCATTACAAGAATATGAGCGTGCTGTGAAGCCATTGCCTTAGACACCTTCAACAACATGTATGAACCGATTGTTGGTCCGGCAACATGTGTGCAGCTCCCGCAATTACACGTTCAAGATTGAAAGGCATACTGGGTGATACAGAGTACACTGATGGTTAACACTTACTAATATGTGCCACACTGTGAGGCCACACCAAACAAG